>NC_079446.1:22111611-22351611 GCF_903798145.1 Danio aesculapii
AATATTAGCCCCCCTGAATTATTTGCCCCTCTTTATTTCCCCCCCCAATTTCTGTTTAACAGAGAGAAGATTTTTTGGTAACACTTTATAATAACTACACACTATAAATCATTTATTAAGCATTAGCAAATAGTTAATTCATTATCTGTTAAGCATTAACTTAACATCAATAAGCGTTAGTAAGCAGTTTATAACTGCAGCTACAAATGCTGTATTCTTGACTTACAAACATATTTATAATGTGCTTAATGCTTGTACTTTCATACTTTGTTAATGATTTATTTTTCATTACTAAATTAGGTATTGCATTATTTACAAACCATTTGTATTTAAAAGTAGTTGAGGGTTTTTAGGATCGTTCAGAATGAGTTAGTAAATGATTAATAAACTATTGAAATCAACGTTTATATGTCTTATTATTCAGGTATTTAGTAATGGTTACTATGTATGTTAATAAATGCTTTATTAACTCAACTTCATCCAGTTTTGTGACCTAATCTAAAGTGAGGACTGTTTATGCTTTATAAATCTCTTATAAATGACAATTAAAGGCTCAGTTAAATTCTAAACAGGAAAAATGACATTATTCATTCCTTTTCATTTAAAGATACACAAATAAAACTGTACTTCAAATGAAAAATAAATCTTTGCAACCTTATCTAAAACAAAATAACTGTAGAGTTTAAACATTGCATCTTATTATATTGTTAAATTATTATATTGTTGTTGTTTTATCCAGCTTTATGTTGTATTTTGACACTCCTGTTATTTGGCAATGTTTAAACTTTACAGTCATTTTATTTTTTAGAAAAGATTGCAAAGATTATTGTTCATTTGATTCTGAGCCTTTAATTGTGATTTATAAGGGATTTAAAAAGCATAAATAGTCCTCACTTTAGATTAGGTCACAAAATTGCGTGAAGTTGAGTTAATAAAGCATTTATTAACATATTAGATAACTTTTAGTATATGCCTGAATAATAAGATATGTAAATGTTGATTTCAATAGTTTATTGATCATTTACTAACTCATTCTGAATTGGTTGGGGGGTGGTGGGAGGGTTAATACTTCTGGCTTCAACTATATATAGAGGTATGTTTTTAGAATAAGCTTGGGTTGAATAAATGTTGCACTATACTAAATGGAACTTTTTGATTACTGGATTTTCCATTTACATTATCTGCATTGCAAAACATCCTACTTTTAAAACAATACACTCTTTCCAGTTTATTTTTTGCAGACTTTTGGTGAAAAATTAATTTCATGACATGCACATCTACATTATTAAATTCTATGAAAGCCTCTAAGCCTTCAAATCACTTTGTACCAACCAGTAGCATTTAGACAAAAAGCAAAACCTCAAGCTCACCTTTACCCTGGGCTTAGTCATGGCATCCACCAATGTGAGGATTGGCACTTTAGAGTCACATTCCTTCAGACAGTTGCGCCAAACAAGGGTCCAGATGGCTCCTGTTATACTGATCAAATGGACGGCAACAGTGTTTGTTCAGAATTAGCAGATCATACAGGCCTCTATGAGCCCAGCATGCTGTGTTACATGAAAAGAAAACTGAAAAGATATGAACCACCTCAGATCAGCTGATGGCAACGCAACGCGTTAGGTGTCTAAATGTGAAACGATTGAATAGCCCTGTTGCCCGTCACGTCTCATTAAGCTGGAGGAAAAACTCTGTCTCTGCTTGAGAGTGACTAATATTCTTCGGCGTAGCAAGGTTCTCAATTTGTTCAATTTGTTGCTAATGGCTGCTACAGAAGCGTAGAAGACCTAATGATGCACAACAACAGTTGATTACAGTTTACAAGACAGAATGAGTTCATGTCACAACCTGTGCTTTGAGTTGTCATCTCTCTGGCAGCCTTTCTATATTTTGTAAGTGTTATCATAAAGTGACAGGAGATTTTGTCAGTCATTTAAACAGTGTTTTCATAACAAGCTACTTTTCAAGTGTCACTCGGCAGCCATCTTTGAAACGACTCTCGGGCAGTATGCTCGGGCATTCTGTCTGAATGGGAAAACATCAAATTTTTCGAAACTGCTAGCCAAGCTTATGAATACATTACATATTTGGTATCATCAATAAAATAAACAACAACCGTCTCATAAATTTTGTTTCTAAATGTCAGATTCAAACAACATCTGCATATTTTCAGGTTGTCCAAGCTAATGCGCATGCACACTCGAAAGGAACGAGATGACACCAACCTCATTTACGACAGTGTTGCACATTATCATCCTTTGGATAATGATTGTCTGGTCGCGCTGCTCTTCTGAATCTCCTCCAGAAATGACAGCGATTCTTTTTTTTTACATGTTTGTGGGTGTTTGAGTAGGACCAACTGTACCTTGCGTTCATTTCATACAGATTACAAAACCAAAAAGCGTTTATTTTTAAGTGCTCTCGGTTCATTTAAAAGCAGATTTCAAGCTTTATGTGGATATATTTCTTATGTGTGTGAAGTGGGTATTTACTGAGATTGCAGTCTGTTTGTTGACCACCAAACTGTCATAAAAGCACACATCTGGTCCCCCGGAGAAAAGCCAGTCTATAGTGATCGATTATTGGCTCCTGTACTAGTAGGCGGGGCTTCATTCGCCATATTGACCGTTACACTTTTCCCTATTCAAAACTATATGTGTGACCAATCTTGTGTGTTCTATAGTTTTTTTAAAGTCAGGGATACGGTCTAGCTAGTATGTTAGCGTAGCATAGTGTCAAAGCACAACAATTAAAGAGATTATAACCATGATTTTACTCAGTCATGGCTCAGGTTTTTTCATTCTGTGCTTTTAGATTTGACTAGTTAGACAGAAAATAAATTATTTAGTGATACAGGTGTTAAATAAATGAATTTTATTCGTTTCCATTTTCTATTTATTCATTCATTCATTTTCTTTTCGGCTTAGTTCCTTTATTATCAGGGGTTGCCACCGTGGAATGAACTGCCAAATTATCCAGCATATGTTTAACGCAGTGGATGCTTTTCCAACCACAACCCAACACTAAGAAACATCCAAACACTCTTGCATTCACACTCATACACTACGGCCAATTTAGCTTATTGAATTCACCTGTACCACATGTATTTTTTTGGATTGTGGGGGAAACTAGAGCACCTGGAGGTAATAATACTTCCTTACATTTATATAGCACTTTTCTGGACACTCAAAGCGCTTCACACTTTGGGGGAATCTCCTTAATCACCACCAGTGTGCAGCATCCATCTGGTTGGTGGAGAGGAGACAGAGTGACGAAGCCAATTATTTTATGGGGATGGTTAGCAGGCCATGATGGACAGAGGCCAGTGGGCAGATTTGGCCAGGATGCCAGGGTTAAACCCCTACGCTTTTTAATATATAGAGTCCCCGTCACTATACTGAGGCATTAGGACCCACACAGACCACAGGTTGGGCGTCCCCTGTTGGTCTCACTAACACCCCTTCCGACAGCAACCTAGCTTTTTTTAATCATGTGGTCTCCCATCCCGGTACTGACCAGGCGCAGCCCTGCTTAGCTTCAGTGGGCGACCCACGTGAACGCGGGAACATGCAAACTCCACACAGAAATGCCAACTGACCCAGCAGGGGCTCGAACCAGCGACCTTCTTGCTGTGAAGCGATCATGCTACCCACTGCGCCGTGACGCCTATTCTATTTATATTGTTTTGATTTTTATATTATTTTTTATTTATCATTGTTGTTTCCACCAGTGAACAGGCCTCCTATTCTATATTCATGCCAATCAAAAGGAATCTATTCAAGGTTTTACAAGACACCAAAAGATTCCAGAGGGCGTAAGAGTGGGGGTCTTCCACGAATTTGAAAGTGTGGTCAACATCACGCAAACTTACTTCACCGAATCAAGGGCTGATGTCTGGTGGTTCCCCTTCGGATGGGGAACTCCAATGCTATGTGGAAACTTCCACTATGGGGATTTCGTCAGAATCCAATCATCTGAAAGAGTATAAAAACGGGCCAATGAAATGCCAATGAGTTGGCAGCGTCAGCGTGCACAGCTGGCGTCAATGACAATCAGTCATGCTATAAAGACGCAGCCAGTGCCATGCTCGACATCCTTTCGCTTTCAGAGCCTTTCACGAAGCTTCTGAGAGAGTCTTTGAGGGTATCTCCAACCTGTGTCTACAGAGAGAGATCGAGAAGCAGCTTCTCCCGGTCCAGAGCGCGTATACGCAGTGGCAGATGGTCGAGCTGGGTATTTCTCCCTTGCCTGGCGTCCTTTGGGTCCGGTCCTCCAAGAGCGGTTTGTATATAGGAAAATAGCTTTCCTAAAAGAGCAACACGGTCGTGCAGCGCGTCTTTTTCAAGACGTCACTCCGACCGTGCGTTTCTGGATGCGGTGGTTTCCTATCCCCGGATGATGGGCACGAGCACAGCGTTTCATGTCTGGGGGTCCAGCATGTTAATGCGGTGCTCGCGGGCAGTGCATGCCATCACTGATGTCATGTGTGTTGCGCAGTTAAGATCGCGGCTCGCTCTTGCAAAAGAGCCACCCACCCCAGTTGTCCCCCGCACTGCGGTTGGCACTCGGGCAGATCTGAGGGTTTCAGTGGGAGTAAATCCGCCGCCCCCGGGCCGCGGACCTCTCGCTCCTCCACGCGCTCCATCCAAGCTTCAGGTGAAGAGAAGCGCTCCGTCCTTGGATGGTCGCTCTCTCACCTGATGACACCGGGGGTCAGATGTCCATCGCTGCATCGGAGGATGGGCTGTCATTGTCTGATGAGGATGCGAGCCCGCTCGCTCCCTCCCTCCGGGGTGGAGAGCGCGGCGTTAGCATCTAAAAAGCAGACGTGATGGCCGTGCTTTCTCGGGCTGCTTCGGCCGTGGGTCTGGTGATGGTTTATCCCCCAGCCCCGCGGCCGGACCGACTAGATGGGTGTGATGTGGAGGATATAAGGAGGCAAGACCTTCAAAGCCTCCCATCCCCTTCTTCCCGGAAGTGCACAGTAAACTCACGCTGTCCTGAGGGCACTTTTTTCTGCCCGATCTGCGTGCGCTTCCATCCTCACCATCCTTGGAGGTTGGGCTGTCAAGGTCTGACGAGGATTCGAACCCGCTCGCTCCCTCCGGGACTTTGAGCGCGGCGTCGAATCCAGAAGCAGACTTTGCGGCTGTGCTTTCCCAGGCTGCTTCGGCCGTGGTTCTGGAGATGGTTTATCCCCCAGCCCCGCGGCCGGACCGATTAGAGGGGTGTGATGTGGAGGATGAAGGCGAGACCTTCTAAGCCTCCCCATCCCCTTCTTCCTGGATGGGCACAGTAGGCTCACGCAGTGTGCTGCGTGCGCCTTCCCCCTCACCATGCACGCTATGGCCAAGCGCAGGCGCTGGCCCGGCTGCGCGAGGATGGTTCTGACCCAGGACTGAGCATGCGCTCCGCACCGCAACCGACTATGCTCTTACAAAAAAAAAAAAAAAAAAAAAAAAGTCGGCTGTGTGTGCCCTGGGAAGGACGATGATCACATCCGTGATCCAGGAATGCCACCTCAGGCTAAACCTGGTGATGTGCGTGACGTTGACAAAGTTCGCTTTCTTAACTCACCCATATCCCAGGCTGGCCTGTTCGGCGACACTGGCGGTGAATTCGCCCAGGAATTCACGCCGGTGATAGAGCAGTCGGAGGCGATGGGCGAGGTCTCTATCGGCGGGATTGTATGACCGCTCCCCCCCGCCGAGCCATCCACATCCACTGCTTTTTCGCCGAGGACGCCCGCCCGCAGCTTTGCTTCGCCGCCCCCGCCTGCGCCTCCGGCCACGCGGCTGCGCCGAGCATCGCGCCGGCAACCAGCGTCCCCCGCCCAGGGCGCCGTTAAGTTCGGTAAAACGGACCGCGAAGCGTCCCTGAGGCGGGCCATCTGGGGAGGAGGGAATTTGCTCTTTCCCCGCTGGAGGGCGGGGCACGTTATTTAAAGGCGTAAAAAAAAAAAAAAAAACGCCGTCAAAATCCTCAGTGAAAGAGCACTTTTCCCCTCCTCCGGATGTGACAGCCCGAACACTGCCAGTCTGGGACGCTATGCCTTCCAGCTCGCAGGATCGGTGCATTTCGCCAATGGCTCATGGAGCACGAGAGAACGGTCTCCTTTCTCTCCACTCCCAGCCCCTCTCCTGGAGTTTGAGTGCGAGACGAGAACATCTCCTCTCCTGCTCTCCTGTGGGACCCCAGCGCTCCCCGGATGAGCCCACTCACTCCACGCTGCCCCGCCGCTGGCACGTCAGCGATCGTGCGGGTGGCACCATTTGCGGGGGCTCTGCCTGCCTGGTTAGCGCGGGCCAGCCCATCGCAATGGCTCATCCATACGACCAGACTCGGCTATGCGATTCAGTTCGCTAAACGGCCTCCCAGGTTCACGGGCGACCAGGGTCAGTCCTGCGTCCGCCCCTGTCTTGCGAGAGGAGATTGCTGTCCTCCTGGCGAAGGATGCAATCGAGCCGGCCCTCCAGCCGAGATGGAGCACGGGTTTTACAGCCCGCACTTCATCGTGCCCCAAAAAAAAAAAAAAAAAAAAAAAAAAAGCGGTGGGCTATGGCCAATCCTATATCTGCACATTTTGAACCGCTGCTTTCACAGGCTGCGCTTCGGAATGCCTACGCAGATGCGCATCACGCGATGCGTTCGTCCTCAGGATTGGTTTGCAGCAATAGATCTGAAGGACGCGTATTTTCATATCTCCACACTTCCACGCCACCGGCAGTTTCTGCGGTTTGCGTTTGAAGGTCGAGCGTGGCAATACAAGGTCCTCCCCTTCGGGCTCTCTCTGTCTCTGCGAGTTTTCACCAAGCTCGCGGAGGGTGCCCTCGCGCCCCTTCGGCTCGCCGGCATCCGCACGCTCAATTATTTCGATGACTGGCTGATTTTTAGCCCACTCTCGGGAGCAATTGATTATGCACAGAGACAAGGTGCTCCGGCACCTCCGCCCGTTGGGGTTTCAGGTCAACCGAGAAAAGAGCAAGCTCGCCCCCGTGCAGAGCATCTCCTTTCTCAGGTTGGAGCTGGACTCGATCACTATGGAGGCGCGCCTCTCACGAGAGCGCGCCGAGGTAATGCTGAACTGTCTGAGAGAGTTCGACAGGAAAAAAAGTGGTCCCCCTGAAATTATTTCAGAGGCTCCTGGGGCATATGGCATCCGTAGCCGCGGCCACGCCGCTCGGATTGCTCCATATGAGACCACTACAGCATTGGCTTCACGATCGGGTCCCCAGACGCGCATGGCACGCGGGCCCACACCGAGTGACTGTCACTGCGCTGTGTCACCGCACCCGCACCCCCTGGAAAGGACCCCTCCTTCCTACGGGCCAGTGTGCCCCTAGGTCAGGCGTCCAGGCAGGCTGTCGTTTCGGCAGATGCCTCCAGTATGGGGTGGGGGGGCCGTGTGTAGCGGGCATGCTGCTGCGGACCTGTGGAGGGGAACCCAGCTGCATTGGCATATCAACTGCCTAGAGCTGTTGGCAGTGTTTCTCGCTTTGCGCCGCTTTTTACCGGTGCTGAGGGGGCAACACGTGCTGGTCAGGACGGACAGCACGGCCGCGGTAGCGTATTCCATCCGGATGGGGGGTATACGCTCCCGCTGCATGTCTCAGCTCGCTCGCCGTCTGCTCCTCTGGAGTCATACGCGGCTGAAGTCGCTGCTTGCTATTCACACCCCGGATGGGCTCAACCGTGCGGCCAACAGGCTCTCACGGCAGCTCCTTCCCCGGGAGAATGGCGACTCCACCCCGAGTCATGCGTAAGTATGCACTCCCCCCAGTGAGCCTACTCGCGCAGTTTCTGTGCAAGGTCAGGGAGGACGAGGGGCAGGTCTTGCTAGTTGCGCCCCTGGCCCAACCGGACCTGGATATCAGAACTCTCCCTCCTCGCGACGCCCCCCCTGGCGAGTCCCCTTGAGAGAGGACCTACTCTCTCAGGGACAGGGCACCATCTGGCACCCTCGCTTAGTTCTGTGGAACCTCCACGTGGGGCCCATAAGACGCGACGAGGAAGACTTAGGTAACCTACCGGTGGCGGTGGTTAATACCATCACTCAGGCTAGTGCACCCTCTACGAGGCATGCCTACGCCCTGGAGTGGAGTCTATTCACTGAGTGGTGCGCTTCTCGCCGAGAAGACCCCCGATCTTGCCAGATCAGTGTTGTGCTTTCTTTCCTTCAGGACAGGTGGAGCGAAGGCTGTCGCGCTCCACACTGAGGGTTTACGTGGCCACCATCTCCGCTCATCATGATGCGTGGATGGCGGCACCGTGGGGAGGCATAACCTCATCATCCAGTTCCTCAGAGGTGCGAGGCGGATGTTTTCCCCCGCCCCCCTCTCATACCCTCTTGAGATCTCGCGGTAGTGCTACGAGCCTACGTGGGGATCCCTTCGAACCACTCGACTCAGTATCCTTGAGATTTCTGTCCTTGAAGACAGCTCTGCTGGTCGTGTTGGCATCGGTTAAGAGGGTTAGGTACCTGGAGGCATTTTCGGTCAGTGACTCGTGCCTAGAATTCGGGCCGGCCTACTCTCACGTTGTCCTGAGACCCCGGCCCGGCTATGTGCCCAAGGTTCCTACCACGTCGTTTTAACAATCAGGTAGTGAGCCTGCAAGCGCTGCCCACGGAGGAGGCAGACCCAGCCCTTTCATTGTTGTGTCCTGTTCGCGCTTTGCGAATATATGGGGACCACACTCAGAGCCTTAGATCCTCTGACCAGCTCTTTGTCCATTACAGTGGTCGGCAGATGGGAAGTGCCGTATCTAAACAGAGGTTGGCCCACTGGATAGTGGATGCCATCTCCCTCGCCTTTGGGCCAGGGTGAGCCGTGTCCCCCGGGGGTGAGAGCGCACTCCACTATGGAGCATCGCATCCTCCTGGGCGTTAGCACGCAGCGCCTCTCTGACAGACATTTGTAGAGCTACGGGTTGGGTGACACCCAATACATTTGCAAGGTTACAATCTGCGAGTGGAGCCGGTTTCCTCAAGGGTATTAGGCAACCCTTGGTGATTGAGGAAACGATTCGGTTGAGGTGTCGAAACACGCTTGCTGCGCCACTCTCCCTAACCCGGAGATACGTGCGCTTTTTCAGCTTTGTCAGTTTAGTTCCCCATTTCTTTGGCGAACCCTGCAGAGTTCCTCCGAGGCCCCCAGCACCTGACTCAGCGGAGGAGTCAGGTGTTGGCCCGTTACGTTGTCGGCATGCCCGCTGGTCAGCCCGCGTTCTGGGTATAGGTGCCTGCTATGTGTGATCCCCGCTGGCGATCCCATACGTTCACTCAGCCACGGTATAGTCCCCCCTTCTAGGGCAGGCTCGTGTCTTCCCTCCCCGCTAACCATCCTTATGCTAGGACCCCCCCATCTCTGGGCTGGTCCATAGATTGTCACCAGGTCTCCCCTCTGGGTAGCAGGTGAGCTCCGCAGCGTCCTCCCTATCGGGACTGAACGCTTTCCCAACGTACTGTCGTATCAAAACCTTTTTACTGGGTTATTGCGACTCCCCGAAAAATATAACCGTTTCTGAACAGGTAAGTGAGGGCCAGGGGACACGTTGGAAGACTGTGTCTCGGGGCGTTGTAGGTGCGCTTGCTCTACTGCGTGGCACACCCTTCGCCAGGGGCGCAGTAAGGTTCTTTCGTTGTGGCGTTTTCCATAGATTTCCCCATAGTGGAAGTTTCCACATAGCATTGGAGTTCCCCATCCGAAGGGGAACGCTACGGTTACTAAAGTAACCCTTCGTTCCCCGAGGGGGGGAACGGAAATGCTATGTTCCTTCGCCACAACGATTGTCCCTTAGCTGTTGAGCGTGAAAGTCTCTTCAGCTAGAAAAGGATGTCGAGCATGGCACTGGCTGCGTCTTTATAGCATGACTGATTGTCATTGACGCCAGCTGTGCACGCTGACGCTGCCAACTCATTGGCATTTCATTGGCCCGTTTTTATACTCTTTCAGATGATTGGATTCTGACGAAATCCCCATAGTGGAAGTTTCCACATAGCATTTCCGTTCCCCCCCTCGGGGAACGAAGGGTTACTTTAGTAACCGTAGCGTTTTGTGGTAAACGTACCTTGAGACCCACAATGACCAGGAACTGGACTGGTAATTGTACAATGGGTAAATTAGTCATGCCTTTCAGCATAATTTCTCAAACTGACTAACTTAGTTAAAAGATCTGATGCTCTGGAAGGGGCTTTTGATAAAAATAAACAAATCTATATAGATAGTATTGGAGTGCCATATGAGTTCAAGTTTATAAAACAAATACTTGCAGGGCTTGAATCCTCTTCCGGTGGTCAACCGTGAATAAAAATATAGATTGGATAAATTTAACAATATAGACAAATTTAAAGGAATCCATGAGCAACTCTCTGCTAATAGTTTGGTGACCCAGCAGATCTGTATGGTTCTAGATACTACTAGCTGAACATTTATATTGGTTTTTAGCTTTAATTCCTAACAACACAGCTCCTGAATAATCAATTACTACAGCACTACTTGTGTTAACCTTGGGAAATGAGATGGTGATAAAAATAAATAAAATAAAATTTCGATGTTATACATAATAAATTAGTATAAACAGGAGGGAAATGTTGGATAAATTAACTTGATTTATTTTCATATATTCTATTTATTGTTATATATGTATACTTTTAAAGAAACCCAAAGTTAATGTTATAAATGTATGTGCTTTTTGATATATTCACATGCACAACTGTACTTTCAATCAGTTGAATGGTTGGAGTATTGTGCTGAAAATGATTTGATTATATGATCAATATGATTCTACCAAATAAACTGTTTAGACCAATGATTAAACACAATCATCTGTTTGTATGCCTGTATAAAAACTGGCCCCGAAGGCCCTTGGAGCAACCAGAATTGTTCCCTTGCTCCAAGAACATTAAAATCTCAGAAAAGAAATCTTCCTGGCCCTTGGAATATTTTTTTTATCCTGAAAACAGGCTATATCATGTAGCATAGCACTGTAAGTACACACTAATTTTATGAATTTTACTTCCAGCTCTGTAAGGGTCCCTCTGGCTTCCAGTATAAATTAAGCAAGCATTACATTAGTGATGGTACACTGAACTTACAGTTACAGTATTATTCAGAGATTATTTTAATGTTAATAATGTTTTCAAGAAGTATTTCTTATTATTACAATTAAAAATAGTTGTGTTGTCTTATTACAAACATGTGGCAATTTTCACATACTTAGTGAGTACAATTTAGATAAAATACTTAAAAATACTTATACTTAAAAATAAGGGGAAAATTATCATTGTTGTAATGTCAGTATGAAATGTTGTAGCCAATCAAATGCTGCCTATAGTTTGCATAATTATGATCTTGAGTGGATCGTCAGAGTCAGTGTTTTGTTCTGAATGGCCTATTTTTCACCAGGATTTTACACAGCTTTTACTGTACATGAAAACAAGGAATCAATAGAGTTTGAGGCTCATGGTATGTCATTTCTATGTACTGAACTCCTATTATTCAACTATCGGTATATTCAGATTTTCATTATTTGGCACCTTAACTCAATAGAACAGAATGTTTTTGAAACAATGCACAGTAAAAGTATTTACTATAACTTTTGATCAAACAAATGCAACACAAGCTCATTTTGAAAACGTAGTCCCATGGATGTTTCTGGAGATCGCGAATTATGTAGTCGGAGGTATGTATGGCACAGTTCCTTTTCGTGCTTACCAGCTGACCGCTTACCTCTGTGTGGAGGGCTTTCCCGCTGCAACCAGTTAGTCCAGTTAGCCCGTCGTGTACATCGGCGGACTTGAGACACAGAGAGGAGTTGACCATGACGACGACGGGGTTTGAGTCCGGGGAAGAGCGGTTCCAGAAATCAGGTAAGACAAAAACAGAATCCAAAAAATATAATGTGAATAACAGGGTGAGAATGTGGTAAAATCTGAAAATGTGGTAAACGAGAGCTTTTCTTTTTCTGGATGGCTTTTGTAAATCGTTGGTTGGGTCAATCAATAAAATTGGTTGGGTTTAGGGAAGGAGGGTCTGTCGATTGGTCGATCCGCTAGTCAGTCAGTCAGACAGACAGTCGGTCGGTCGACAGCAGCCTCTGGTGGGTTTATGCGAGAACAGCAGGCGCGAATGGCACTCTTGAGAGTAATTTGAGATATGAAAAAGCGCACACAGCGGCCTCTCGTGAATTCGCGAAAACAAAAACTGCAAAAATACGTACCTCCCAGGACGTATTTCACAGTCTCCAGAAACGTCCACGGGACTACGTTTTCAGAATGAGCCTGGGTTGAACAAATGCATCCTTGTTGAAATATGAAAGTTTGAAAATGAAAGTTTGTTGAAAGTAGAATTCTCCTACAAAAGACAACTTAAAACCCCCAAACTTTTAGTCAGTGCTTCAAACATTTTTATATTTTATATATATATATAAAAAAACATATTGCCAACCTAAATATTGTCAGATTTTTGTTATTAACTTGATACCTGTCAAGTCACATTTATCTTTATCTACCACACTTTTATGCAATGCAGGTTGCGTCAAATCGGTTTAAAAACAGTATAATTAATTATCAGTATCAGTGTGAAGCAAAAGCCATTTCTCACTTTACTTTTAGAAGACTTTTCAAGTATTTACTATGGTAACTGAAGGAGCTTAACATGCTGCAATTTAAGAAAACATGCAATTACATAAAACACCAGCAAATTAAAAGAAAAAATCCTTATTGGTTTGACAGCATACGTGTTGCAAGTCCTCACAACACAAACACATTTAAAGGGGTGGTCCAGAGTGTATTTTTAAGGCTTGGTTGTGTTTATAAGATGCAAAGCAAAGTTTCACGCAGCGGATGCCCTTCCAGCTGCAACCCTTCACTGGGAAACACCCATACACTCTTATTCACACACACACTACGGACAATTTTAGCTTACCCAATTCAACTGTAGCGCATGTCTTTGGACTTGTTGGGGAAACCGGAGCACCCAGAGGAGAACATGCAAACTCCTTAAAGAAATGCCAACTTTCCCAGTCAAGGCTCAAACCAGTGACCTTCTTGCTGTGAGGCGATTGTGCTACTCACTGCGCCACCTTGACACCACATTTTCATGTTCAATGCTATTTACGTGTTTGCGTTGTGAGGATTTGCAACACATATGCTAAGCGATGAGGATCTTTTCTCTTTGTAAGGATCTTTGTAATTGCATGTGTTTTCTTTTATTGCAGTACGTTAAGCTCTCTCGGCCACCATAGTTTACCTACTTCGGAACTCTTAAATTTTAACACAGCTTCTATAAGCTGACGACTTTGCATGAAGGTGTCTGATTATCTGCAACAAACCTCCACAGAGTCAGAAGAAGCGTCTTTGGTCTGTTCTGCATGCATGCATCACCCTGACAGTCAGACCCCAGCCTGCATTTGCGGCCCCATTAGTGATAATTTACAGGCATATTTCACAGGACATAGAGGAGGATGGATCGCTCATATTAAGGCCTGAGAACAGGAGGTGTGCATGTGTGTGTCTGACTTTAGGTGGCTCTTTGCTCATTTTCTTCCTCAAGAGAGAAGTGCTTCCCAATGAGGTCTGAAAAGTAATGCTTGCAAAAGCTCGCATCGATTAGCTGCTTGTGCAAAGTTGTTCTTCATCTTCAGGCTCGTTAACAGCCCTGTCTTCATATAAGTGGTGCCATTTGCATGGCGGGGTCCACACTGACATGGCAGTGCCCCCTGTATTTGAGTGGTTACAGTTGGCAGACTCAGGGCTGGGATTTTAAAAGCCTCTGGGCATTTTTCAAAAGGTGCTGTCAGATCATAATGATGTACTCTAAAGGTAAATGGAAAACTTTGGTGGTGCTCAGCAAAGCAGTTTGACAGGATGAGAGGGAGAGAGAGAGATGTTAATACTGGGTTTGGCATTGCTAGGTTAAACTAATCATTTTGTGTCCATATTAATGGGCCCAATTATTTTTTGTTCAGTAATGTGAGGCGCAGCGCAATGAGAGATCTTGATGGCTTCCTTCTAACTCTAAATGTCATGTAGTGTGGAAAAAGATCTGCTGTTTTTATTTGAGTTTTTCCATGAAAACTTTATATATAATTAAGTAATTTATGCAATTATTCATTCATTCTTGTCGCTTAGGCTCTGCTCACACCTGGTATTAAGATGCATTTTTGTCGATCCGGTCACAAGTGGACAAAGGAGTCACATTACCATTCCCAAATGGCATTTAAATGTGTCTTTTTGAGCATTTTTAACCACTTTCAACCACTTCTCTCATGAGGGAGGGTATGTGGACGGGTATTAGCTTTTTTTCTTTCAATTTCATACTGTGAAGATGAATGCAATTGTCATACCATACAAAAAATCTATTAAACATGCTTTATGAATAGGCTACTTTATGCATTTCCTAATGAAAATATAACCCATTTCATTTATTTCTGATCATCCCCTAATACACACTTTACTCTTGTTTACAGTTAACTCTTTTTAAACCGTTTTTATTAAATTCTAGAAATACTTTCTAATATTTTAGAA
The DNA here is from genome assembly GCF_903798145.1 of Danio aesculapii. Lineage (NCBI taxonomy): Eukaryota > Metazoa > Chordata > Actinopteri > Cypriniformes > Danionidae > Danio > Danio aesculapii. Next base: position 22,126,139 of record NC_079446.1, read on the forward strand.
TTTCTATTAGTGTCTAAAATCATTACGCAAAGGATCTGTAATCAATCATGCAAAAAGATTAACAAATGCAACGTCATCCAATGTTTTTAAGGCATAAACAGCATTCTTAAATGTTGCAAAATGTGCCTAAATATTCTAATAACGTTTTATATACAATTTAAAAGAACATTACTATAACATAAGACTGGATTTAAAAAAATAATTTTTAATAACATAATTACAACCAGAGAATAACGTTAATATTACTTCTAAAAAACTGGATGCTTTTTAAGAACCTTCTGGAAAAATATTTTCTAACTTACTGAAAATGTTAGGAAACTGTTGATAGAACATTAACATAAAGTGAATGAATGTTTTAGTAACATTTTAAATAGCGTTGACAACATTAATATAACATGAGACATAAATGTTATTGAAAAAGGTTTCATTCATTCGTTTTCCTTCGGGTTAGTCCCTTTATTCATCAGGGGTCACCACAGCGGAATGAACCGCCAACTTATCCAGCATATGTTTTACACAGCGGATGCCCTTGCAGCTGCAACCCAGAAGGAAACATCCATATGCACTCATTCACACACCCTTATACACTACGGCCCATTGAGTTTATTCAATCCACCTACAGCACATGTCTTTGGACTGTGGGGGAAACTGGAGCACCTGGAGGAAACCCACGACAACACAGGGAGAACATGCAAACTCCACATAGAAATGGCAACTAGTCCAGCCTGGATTGAAACAGTATGAAAACTTATTAAAAATAATAAAAATAATGTGAATACATCATCTAATAAACGAAATGTTTTCAACATTCTAAGAACATAAAAATAACATTGGATAACTTAATGGAAACATTTAGGGAATATTCATTTATTCATTCATTTTCCTTCAGTTTAGTCCCTTATATATCAGAGGTCACAACAGCGGAATGAACCGCCAACTATTCCAGCATGTTTTACGCAGTGAATGCCCTTCCAGCCACAACCCAGTACTGGGAAACACCCACACACTCTCGCATTCACACGCACTCATACACTACGTCTAGTTTAGTTTATTCAATTCATCTATAAAGCATGTATTTGGACTGTGGGGGAAACCGGAGCACTCAGAGATGATCCCAAAGTTTCCATATCCTGGACCAGGCCGTATCCTGAGCAGCTGCTGTGGTGGTAATGGAGGAGTGAAAAGCATGAGACTGATTCCTGTGATGCTCCAGGGACAGACGAGTCTTTGCTGAAGTCCAGCTTCCAGCCTCCGCCGCTGAGACTGCAGCTCTGCACAAGACGTTTGGCCAGCGGAGAAATTGAAATGGTCATGCCCAATTGAGTCTGGTTTCTCTCGAGTTTTTTTTTTCTTCACTTTCGCCAATTGGTGAATAATTTTTTTTTTTAAATCTCGCTGCTGTCGCCACTAGCTTGCATGGTTTGGGATCGGTAGAGCTGCGTATCGATGGATTTGCTCATCAGTGTTTGGACTCTCAGTAGTGATTATTAAACCACACTGAACTGAGCTAAACTGAACTGAACTTAAACACTAAAAACTGAACTACACTGTTCCAATTTACTATGATCTTTTATGTAAAGCTGCTTTGACACAATCTACATTGTAAAAGCGCTATACAAATAAAGTTGAATGGAATTGAATTGAATCAGAGGAAACCCACGCTAACACAGGAAGAACATGCAAACTTCAAAAAGAAATGCCAACTGGCCCAGCTGGGACTCAAACCTAGTGTTGTCACTATACTGGAATTTGATTCCAATCGGTACTGCAATGAGTTGAGTGAACTGATGACTTTCACGGCCAATCACAGTCATTTCTGTTGAGCACGTGAACACAATGGCAAATCAGCTGTGTTTAAGAACATGCTCAACAGCACTCAAATGTTTGCGGGAAATTAATGTGTTTAAAATTGCAGTACCGAATGGTATCGAAGTCCGGTATCATGACAACACTACTCAAACCAGTAACCTTTTTACTTTGAGGCGACAGTGCTAACCACTGAGCCACCTTGTCACCCCTCAGGGAATGTTTTTAGAACCTAAAATAGTTAGCTGGGCTCATGCCTTTTACTTGCATAAAGTATATTTATAACACTCACACTCCCTTCAATCACTCAATCCTGACCCTTGAAAATGAATTGGAAGTGCCTGATCAGTGGACACACACTATAAATTCACACATCTTGGATCAGTAAGCAGACACACAAAATATCAAACAAGCTTTTGTACATTTTAAAACCTTGATAATTGCTTTTACAACTGACCATGTGACTAGACAGAGAATTTTATTGATGGACACTGGTTCATTATTTAAAAAAAAAAAAAAACTAAGGAAGCATAGTGTGCACTCAGAGGAGTAAAGTGATACTGTATGTGTATATATTGTGTGTGTGTGTGATGGTATTAAGAAGGGTGTTTTATGGGCCGCAGAGACATAAGGCATTATTCCAGAGAGCCACAGCGCTGAGAAAGATGCTCACTAAACGCTTAACATGAATGATTAATCAAATAGATGAAAGGCTCTCACAAGAGTTCTCATGGTTTGATTAGTCTTCAGTGACCACAGTACTCACTCAGGAATTGGAAAAGTCCTTTCAATGGTTTGAAAATAAGTATGATTACTCCCTTGGTGATACATGGTGGTTCTCTGCATTTCCTGTGTGATGGCTTTAATGTTTTTTAAAAATGCAGAGAATGTATTGTGTGCCCAGTATAACATGAACTGAGCTGAATATACCTGTATATATATATAATACTATTCGACAATGGAATAAAATAAAATAAAAAGTTATTTCTACATCAACATCAACAATATAGCGTAGAGTCAGAAACATACACAGGCATATCATAAAGTGACTAGATTCAAGTCTGAAAGAAAACATCAAACACTTTAAAACTTTTATTGAAATTAACAGCTTTACGTCACATAAAGAAAACGAATAATTAAAAAATATTTTTTTAACTAAATGCAGTGTTTGTTGTGTGTGCAAAACTGTGAAATACTACTGTGTCCAGGTAAATTGTTGCTCAATTAATAAAGATTAATTCTCATGTTTCAACGAGGAATACAGATCTGAGAGCAAGTCCTGTGTCCCGAGTCCTGTGTTTGGGCTCAGATCTATAGCAATGCCAGATCTGCAAACAAATCCCTCTTTTGCTTTAATTAGTCAGACAGGTTTTCAAAAAGGTCCTAAATCATTTGTGATTCAGTTTGATTTAGCTAACTGAGGCATCGAGTACTGACTTAACATGGCGCAATAAGGCGAAGACGTGTTTTCACGACGTGTTGCTAATTTCAGGCCAACGCAACCTTTATTTTCCCGTTTTCTGCCATGTTGTTTAAATAGCAAATCCATTTGCGCCATTTTGTGGACTCATGGTTGTTCAACAAATTATTTATTTAGGCTAATGGATGTCTTCAGTAGAGTGTGTCCAACACCGTTTCTTATCCACGAAAGAGAGAAAGTGAAAGTAAAGGTTGATTGGATGAGGCTCATTCTTTATCCTCTCGCTGCATGGTCTGTTTAACTGTTTTCTCGCTAGTGAAGCGTTCAGATTTTACACTTACAAAGTCGGCCATGTAAATAGCAAATGCACCAAAGCACGGTGCTACTGACTCTTAAAGGGAATGGAGGTGAGACTCTGATTGCTTTATTCTCAAAACACACCCATAACTCATTAAGAGAATAAGCTCAACCCTGTTAGACTATGCGCCGCGACGCAGAGCGTATTTTTCCGTCCTTAGAATAGCAAAAGTGGATTCGGACATGCTCTTAATGCTTTTGCGCCCTGCGTTAGACTTTGCACCTAGACCGTTAAAATAGAGCCCAAAGGTACAAAATCTTTCACTGTGGTGTTACCTTTTCAAAAGGTACACTTTTGTACCATACTGATACAAAGTACTTTTCTGTACCTTTAGGTAGGGCCAGACAGAATCTGCAGACATTTTTTGCTATTTCTGCAGAGAATTTTGTTAACAATCTGTGGATTTATGTGAAATTATTTTGGGAGTATCTAACTAAAACCTTAATATATGAAATAAAATATAATACCTTTTTAACTTTTATTTAATGTTTACAATGCAAATCCAATTCGATTCACTTTATTTGGTAAACAAAGCAAGTTTCTCATATATTTACTAAAAGACAGTAAATATTACTTTACAAACTGTATTGTAAATAAATCATATGAATATTGTCATATTAGTTAATAATATTGTTTTAAAAACTGAACAAATATAAATTTACACACATTTACTTAAGCAAATAAACAGAATCAATGATAGGCTAAAAATCTGCGGAATTCTGCATGCGCAGATTCCGTGTGGGCCTACCTTTTAGGGTACACTTTTGTACCTTTAAGGTTGACTTTTGTACTTTTAAGGTTGACTTTTGTACTTTTAAGTTACTGTGAGGTACACATTTGTACTTTTTAGGCATTAATATGTACCATTTAAGGACCAGTTAGGTACAAAAATGTACCTTTTAAAAAGGTACCGTCCCAATGACAAATTCAGATCCATTATTGTGTTCACAATAACTATTATAAATATTAGTAGATAAAAACCTCTGCAGATTGTTCATTTTAGTCTAAGACCCTGTTTTCAATTGGTATTACATGTATTTGTAGTGATCTGATCACAGTTGTTATTTTAGGACCCACTTCCGTTTCAAACTGTAATAATGTGTTCAAATGCATCTCTTGTGACCTCTTGTTTACAGATTTCATTGAGACACTTTATTGTTATTTTATCATGCTTTCACATTACTTTCAGTGGAGCCTTCATGAATCCAAACCATGAACCAACCTAAACACAACGTAGGGGTGAGTGGGAAAGCATGTGAATTATAAGAATTGGATGCCAACTATAATTTCAGTCATGAGCTGTGTATCTTGATACAGTGAAGAAGTAAATGAATGCTTTGATTCGGTGCTTTTTCTCACAATGTGTCTCATTTTAGGTCAGTATGTGGGAGAGTAGGTGGGCTTTTGTGTGCCGGTATCAGTGTATTTCCTAATCAAAATGAATTCAATTCAATGCAGTTTTTAAGTGGCCACAAAAAAAAAAACTAAAGAATATTAGACAGATCTGTGTTTGAACCAAATCACTTCTTATTAGTTTTTTTTAAAATGGAAAACCTGATCTCAGACAGACCTGATAAAATTATACTCAAGTTCAATGTGACTCCATGTCATTTATTTTCAAGCATCCATGCAGTCAGTATAGATGAATCCAAGTGGACTTGCATATTAGATTAGATTAGATTAGATTAGATTAGATTCAACTTTATTGTCATTACACATGTACAAGTACAAGGCAACGAAATGCAGTTTAGGTCTAACCAGCAGTGCAATAGCAGCAATTGCAGGATACAGGTATAAGTTATAAAGTGTAGTTATAGAAAAACTATGGTGATATTTACAGATGGATGTACTATGAACATTATATACAGGTTGTATTAGCTATGAACAGATTTACAATAAATGAATATATTTACAGGATGCTATTAATAGCAGAAGTGTGCAGATAGATAAACAATTACAAATGTTCATGTGCAGTGGGTATGCACAGTTCAAATAAATGAATCAGTGCAATGAATATGTGCAAATTTTAAATGTGCAAATGTTAAATGATGATGAGTGCAGTGATTGTGAGGGGTATATGTTAGAGGAGTGTGGGGGTTGTATTTGGGGGGGGGGGGGGGGGGAGGGCAAAAGAGTCAGTGAGGGGCAGAGTTCAAAAGGGAGACAGCTCTGGGGAAAAAGCTGTTCCTAAGTCTGCTGGTTTTTGTCCGGGGGAGCCTGGAGCGCCTGCCAGAAGGCAGGAGTGAAAACAGTCTGTGAGCAGGGTGAGAGGTGTCCTTAAGAATACTGCATGCTCTGTGCAGACAGTGTTTCTTTTGGATGTCCTCAATGGCTGGCAGTGTAGTCCCTGTGATGCGTTGGGCGGTTTTTACCACCCGCTGCAGTGCCTTACGCTCAGCAACAGAGCAGCTTCCATACCAGACTGTGACGCAGTCGGTCAGGATGCTTTCTATTGTGCAGCAGTAGAAGTTCACCAAGACAGCTGATGAAAACTGGTTCTTCTTAAGTTGCCTCAAGAAAAATAAGCACTGGTGAGCCTTCTTGCCCAGGAGGTGTTGGTGGTCCAGCAAAGGTCCTTTGAGATGTGGGTCCCCAGGAACTTGAAGGATGAGACAGGCTCATATTGATTTAAACATTGTCCCATTACTTTCATTTATTTATTTATTTTATTAATTTTTTTACTCAATTTTATTGCCTGCCTGGTGGATTCAAATTATTACTTTGATTAGTTTAACTTTATATTGCGACCAGTGGAGTGCAAAAATAAACATGATAGCTGAACAAAAAATAAATAAATCTATAGCCTAATAAGCGGTGCAAGTTTTAAGCCACAAGATTTAGCAGTCTGTTGATTAAAAAATGTGACATGTATTTGCGAAGTTACTTAGGACCCACATAATGAAGTGTTACCAGAAGCACTTTAAAAATCATTTCATTTTTAAATACCTGCTAAGTGGAGAACATCATGTCATATAACATTTAGGATAAGGTTGTGTGTTGTGTGTGTACTCAGATGCCTTCAAATGTGCTCCATGCAGTCTGTGACTGGTACTCAAAATTATTTACCCTCGGGGTACTGAGATGTGTGTGTGCGTGTGTTTGTGTTAAAGATGGGTGCGATTGACAGATGACACCATTTCATGCACAGTTTTTCATTCACCTCAAGGCTTTTAGCACTGTCATCATTTAAAGTGATTGCAGTGAAAATCACAGACATGACATGCAGGTCAAGAGAAGACAAAAAATAGTGAAATCTTACTGACACGCTGTCTGATGGAAGCACCTTCAAATCCATTTACAGCCTCTGTATGTCTGCTTTTTCCAGGTTGATCTAAACTATTTAAGACACAGTAAACACATGATTAATTAATGTAAGGCAAAGTATGTCATTTCCAACCCAGGCTCATTCTGAAAGCGTACCTCTATATACATTTCTGGAGACCGCCAAATAAGTCTCATCAGCTACGTTTTTTTGCAGTTTTTGTTTTCGCAAATCCACAAGAGGCCGCTGTGTACGCTTTTCAGATCTCAAATTTCTCTAGCGAGTGCTATTTGTACCTGCTGTTTTCACAGAAATCAACCAGAGGCCGCTGTCAACTGACTGACTGACTGACTGACTGACCGATCGACTGACCCACTCTCCCCCTTCCTTAAACCCAGTTACCTCCCTCACTTTTCAATTCAATTTAATTCACCTTTATTTGTATAGCGCTTATACAATGTAGATTGTGTCAAAGCAGCTTCACATAAAAGGTCACAGTAAATAGGAACAGTGTAGTTCAATGAAATGATTGATGGTTAAACTTCGGGAAGTGGAAGTATTATGTTTTTAACAATAATAAAACTTTCTTTTCAGAAAAGTGTTTAGTAAAGCAATGGTTGTTCCATTTAAAACATGCTAACAAAAAATAAATATATAGCCTATAACCAGCCCTTACGAGAAATATGTTGTCTTAATGAGGAAAATATGTCTTAACAAAATCCCGTTATCACAAGAAAATAACTTTTATAACATTATTAATTGGAAAAAAATAGCTTAGTAGGCTAGCCTGTGTGTGGCAGCATTGCGTGACCGTGGATGAGTCGCCTGGTTTCGGAATATAAAAAACAATCCTTTATTCGTTTTTTCATTTTTGAATTTTGCTTTTTCGTTTTTGAATTTTAAAACGAAAATCAAAAAACGGCTTGTTTTTTCGTTTTTCAATATCCATTTCTAAAATGAAAATCCAGTGACCAAAAGATACACTGACCCATACCGCCCCATAGCATTCATTTTAAAGAATGAAATGCAGCCAGACGTACTTCTGGCTACATAATTCACGATCTCTAGAAATGTATATAGGGTTACGTTTTCAGAATGAGCCTATGTTGGTAATTTCTGTGCCATCTAACTGTACAATCAGTAGCTAGCTACAAGTAGCTCAGTAACTAGTGTGGTTACATTTTTCAGTGGCTCAGCTACTGATATGAAACAATGAATCTTTTCCAGTAGATAGCTACGTTTTCCAGCAAGCAACAAAATGGCTACATTACATTTAATAAATCTACAGCCTCATCTTACAAGATCACATACTACAATATTTATTACTACTATTTATTTATTACTATATAATTTATTATATTTAATAAACAATATTTTTTTAAAGTAACAACAGTTCAATCCATAAAGTATTTTAACAGTTGGAAATTAACCTGAAGTAAAAACATTTCAATAAGATTTTTTATACAAAATGGAGCCATAAGTGGTTGTTTTTTTTAAATAAATGATAGCGTGTGCTTAATTAAAGTTATTTATTTTGTTATTTCTAGTTGAGAAACTTGAGACTTCTGTGTAATAAAAATTGAGGATTGATATCACATTTTTTGCATTGTTTTAAGTATAAAGAAAATGAATGAATGAATGAATGTTTTAAGTATCAAATATTTTACCTAACAAATTCCTCAATGGCCGCACGGCGACACAGTGGGTAGCACGTTCGCCTCACAGCAAGAAGGTCGCTGATTTGAGCCTTGGCTGGGTCAGTTGGTGTTTCTGTGTGGAGTTTGCATTTTCTCCTTGTGTTGGCGTGGGCTTCCTCTGGGTGCTCCGGTTTCCCCCACAAGTCCAAAGACATGTGGTATAGGTGAATTGGGTAGGCTAAATTGTCAGTAGTGTATGTGTGTGAAAGAGCGTGTATGGATGTTTCCCAGTGATGGGTTGCAGCTGCAGGGGATCTGCTGAGTAAAACATATGCTGAATAAGTTGGCTTTGTCTTGGAAATTCTTTTATTTAAACAAAGCAATTGTACATTCAAAATACTTAGAAAGAAGTTTTTGCAACTGTGGGACTGCCAAACCTCAGCAGCACATCTGAAGACAGAAGAGAATCCCAGTTGTTAACATGCACGTCGAAAAAATACGCTGTGCTCATGCATTGTGAAACCTGATCTTATTTTAACTAAACATGCTATGAAGCAGAAAGGAAGGATGAAAACTCAGGGAGGTAGGATTAGGCCTAAAAATGTATGAGTCGGGTCTAAAAGACAATAGATAATTCTCATTCTTTCACTCATTTTCTTTTCGGCTTAGTCTCTTTATTTAATCGCGGGTCGCCACAGCCGAATGAACCGTCAACTATTCCAGCATATGTTTTACACAGTGGATGCCCTTTCAGCTGCAACCCAGTACTGGGAAACATCCATACACACTCATTCACATTCATACACTACAGCCAATTTAGTTCATTCAATTCCCCTATAGCGCATGTGTTTGGACTTGTGGGGGAAACTGGAGCACCCAGAGGAAACCCACATCAACACGGTGAGAACATGCAAACTCCACACAGAAATGCCAACTGAATTAAATGAATAGGCTATTCCTGCAAAGGACTTCTTGAATGATCTTAGCATATCCCTCCAGTTGTGTCTTTGAGTTACAATTACATTTAGGACAAATTTCTGTTATTTATTTACAATATTAATTGTATAATAATAATAATACCAACAATTATAACAATACTTTTTTATTTAAAATAAATCTAAATATTGTTATAACAAATATTATAAATAAATGGTGTATGGGGGCTTTTGAGAAGAGGCCATGGTCCTGGTCCAATGCAAAAGACAGTGATGACATCAGAATACAACTATGCATAATTCTTAATAATTTCTAAATTAAATTATGAGATGATTAATTATGCTATACACATATTCTTGCACTCTGTCATTAACTACATATAAATAGACTATTTTCAAATCAAACATTTGTCATTATCAGATTCTCTCTTGCATATTCAACATGTAGGGCAGATATACTGCCACTCACAATCAGTAAATATTTATTCTCACACAGAGGACTCACACTGTGGACACAGGCATAGTCAATCTCTCCAATGTCTCTCATCAAAATATTACCTGAACATTAATTTTTACACAAACCTCATTCTATCTTCAAAAAGATTATAATATTGCTTGAATTTGTGGACGTTCTGGTCCAGTCATTATCCATTCTGAATAATATTCAACTCCAAGCAACATTATTACAACATTTTGCTATTCCATCATTTAATTACTGGAATTTTGCACTTTTACACACTCTTTACACATGCATACTGTAGGCTACACTGATTCAGAGGTTGCGACGATTGATGCACAGCTTTAATGGAAAGAAAGTGAATGCAGATGTTTTTATATTCATTTTAATGTGCTTTCAAGCCAAAATAAAGCAAAAGCACAATTCTTTTGAACAGCTCTTGCAATCATATCACGAGAATGGCTCTGTATTGATGGTAAATTTTGGGAGATTTGACAGGTATGCGTCAAGCTAATTGTTAATGGCGTTATCAATCCTCTTTCAAATACAGCAAAATAATCATCTTTATTGTAACATTACTTCTTTCTTTGTCACGTTTTTCCTCCACTTCTCTTTCTTTTTGGCCTCTCCTGTGCACCAGACAGTTTGGGACGTTTTGACATGCCGAGCTTGTTGACCGATCCAAAAAATGTATACCGTGTAGCAGGTAAAGTCTAATTATTCATGGGGGGAGATGGGGCTAATAATATCTTAGGCGATATTATTATTATTAGTAGTAGGCTTTGGACTATGCAGCTAATCTCTTAGCTAATTTTCTTCCCTCATTTCTGGCGCCCCCCTGGATGTACGGCACCCTTAGCATTTGCCTATACTGCTTATGCCACGGGCCGGCCCTGCATCACCTATATGCAATAAAATTGCAGGTTAACTATCTCTGTATAAACCTTAAATCTTGCTGTTGTCATTAATAAACATGTTAAGTTAATATAACTTGAAATTAACTTGCAATTGTTTAACTTACTCATTAAGCAGCAAAAAACTTTTAAATAATATATTAAGTTCTCTGAACTTAACATTTTAATTTCTTTAAAAGATTCACAATCTGTTTAAAATGATTGTTTTTTTTTATTTCTGCCTTGACAACCATGCTGAATGGTCAATATACTGTATGTTATAGAACACAAGGTGGTCATTTTGCTTGTGATACAAAATTTTGCTGAATGGGCTCAGTGGGTAGCTTTACAGCAAGAAGGTCGCTGGTTCAAGTTCCGGCTGGGTCAGTTGGCATTTCTGTGTGGAGTTTGCGTGTTCTCCCTTTGTTGGTGTGGGTTTCCTACAGGTGCTCCGGTTTACTCCACAGTCCAAACACATGCACTATAGATGAACTGGGTAAGCTAAATTGTCCATAGTGTAGTTCTTGGCCATCCAGGTTGGGGGTTTAGTGTTGGGCTAATGACCCACCTCGTAAAAATTAGATATTACAAAACACCAACAGGGTGGGCTAAAAAACAACTTCGCTAAAAATGGCCCAGGGAGTAAGAAAAGAAAAATAAAAGTTACAAAAATTTTGAAAGTTTAGTCTATTTTAAGTTATCCGTGATTAAACATTTAAGTTAATTCAATGAAGAGACCTCATTTGGTCTCAATTAATTGAGTTGTCGATTTACCATTACTCAAACGAACTAAGGGAATCACTTACCTCAAATTATATGAGCAGTCTCAACTTATTAGGGTTTACAGTATATAATAACTTAAATTTTATTGTAACTTTCACTTAATTTGATTGTAATGCAATAATGTGCATCTTTTGTAAAGCTGCTTTGAAACAATAATTATTGTAAAGAGTGCTATACAAATAAACTTGAATTGAAGCTAATTAAATATGCTTTAAGTTAGCTTATAAATGGTTAACACGTGCTTTTATTCCACTTAGGATAACTTTAAATGAGACTAAGCACTGACTTCGAAGTTTGGGTCATTGTAGGTTGCACTGTGATCCTCACTGTAACTGCAAAGTTATTTACAGCCAACATAATATCTGAAAAGAATCATGAAAAAAATCACAACCAAAAGCACACTTTCAATATTTACCTCTCGCACCACTGGTTTTGCTCAGTTCCCATGACTCTTGAGGCTCTTAACCACTCATCACATAACTTTAACTAATCCCCTAGTAATCCTGCTGAGAATTACATTTAGCTGTTTACAGTCAATGACATTTCAGAAAGGCACCATCCTCGCACTTCATCAAACCTAAAGCAAACTTCACAACAGCTAAGCTAAGCTGATTTGTTCATGAGTATTTTATCAGATTCTGTCTCACGCATGCTCCTCGTCCTGAACCTGCCGCTCATGCTGGGGCAATGTGTCTCATGAATGCTGCATAAGTCATATTTTATCAATGATTTATCTTTGCCCACAGCAACAGGCTACTTAATCTGCAGAATAAAAATAAGCTCTTTCATTTGCAATTCAGGTGCTGTCTAATGTTCCCTTGCATTTTGGGGTGGGCTATCAGCAGGGTAGTGACCTTAAGGTATCAGCATTGAACACTTTGATGTTTCTAGAAATGGTGTTGAAGATATGGAGAGTTATAGAATTACCTTTACCTTCCCAGCAATTTTATATTTATATTTTCAATGCATTAAAAATTGTATGAGAGATTCTTATACATACAAATTTGTGTATTTATAATTTTTTGTCAGAAATTTCACAATTAATTTCATTCATTCATTCATTCTCCTTCGGCTTAGTACCTTTATTCATCAGGGGTCGCCACAGCAGAATTAACTGCCAACTTATCCAGCACATGTTTTACACAGTGGATGCCCTTTCCAGCAGCAACCAGTTTTGGGAAACACCCATACACACTCATGCACTATGGCAAATTTAGTTTATTCAATTCACCTGCACAGCATGTTTTTGAATTGTAGAGGAAACCGGAGCACCTTTAACTCAGGTTGGACATACAAACCACAAAAAAAAAAAAAGCCAACTGACACAGCTGGGCCTCGAACCAGCACCCTTCTTGTTGTGATTTGACAGTGCTAACCACTGAGCCACCGTGTCACCCATATTTAATTGTAAGCTTTTTAAAATCTTTTTTTAAAATTTGTATTCAGTGATTATGAAACAGGAATAAAAATAAATTAAAAAGAAGGGGCAACTTTAAATTAAATGCTATTTAAATCAGGGGTGCCCAAACTTTTTCGCATGAAGAACCAAAAAACAAATATCATTTCCATGGGTAATTTCCCACTTCATTTCATAATTTAAAAAAATAAATAGAAAGCATTACTTTAAATCATATTAGCTAATGCAGTATAATTTTTTAATTAGAACTTATTGGAATAAAAACATAATCACATTTATAAAACCGTGAAGTTCAATGATGAATAAATTAGTCAAGCAGAATCTGCCTTTACCTTGATTTGCTCACCAAAGTGTCTGCATTGTCCTCTATCCGTCGTATGGACATTTTAAACTAAATCTGATCAATTTACACCATTTACATTGAAACATTTCTTTTCAGATAGCTTTTTTGTAGCTTAACAGTAAAACAAACAAATATAAGGTTACATTAAATTTGAAATCAAAGGTTACCATTGGCCAACTTTGGCCCACGGACCCTAGTTTGGACATTTCTGATTTAAATTCTCATCTATTTTAAAATGATGTTTGTTTATGTTACTACTATCTACATTGAAAAAAAAAAACAAATTTTCAGGATTATTTGATATGCTGTTTTCAAGAATTCACACTTAGCTGATGATTGATTATAAGCAAGTTTGGCATGCTGTCCCGGAAGAGAGCCCTGAGCTCAAAAGGTCCCTGAGCCCTGGTCTCCCTCACGTTTTCAGGGTGAGAGGGGAGTTTTGAGCTAAGGTAGGTCTCGAGAACTCCCCCCTTTTTTAATTAATTTATTTTTTTTATTGGAGCTGATGACAGAAAATGAGTGCTATGAAGAGATATGCTGCTGGATGAGAGTTTGACTGTAGTGCTAAATTTATATTGATCAATTATCTTGTATTGCTGTTTTTGGATTGTGGGTAGAAACCTGAGAACCCAGGGGAAACCCACGCGAGCACGAGAAGAACATTCTAACTTCGCACAGAAATGACAGCCGGCCTGTTAAAGGACTAGAACCGGTGACGTTCTTGCTGTGAGGCAACAGTGTTAATCACTGGGCCACCGTGCCGCCCTATGAAAAGAAAGGTGGAGGAGTAGGGGTGGAGGGGGGATTCTTCAAATCGAAGATGGCTGTAGTGAGAAACCTTGGCTCTTTATATTGGGTTAGGAATCGTCTGATTGGTGGATCATACATGGTTAATGTAGAACCAGCCGTGCTCAATCATAATCACGCAATCCTCTCAAAATTAGTTTATAAATAAACTTCACTCATTTTCTTTTTAACATTTTTTTGTAACACTGTTAAATTCTCTACTCTTACTTTTGATCAGTTCAATATATTCTTTTTTTTTAAACTGCAGATAATTTTTTTTAAATCACACTTTTTCTGTAATATATACTTAATTTGGGTGTAATTTCTTTTCTGCATTTCTGGTATTTCGTATTTAGTTTTTTCTACCTCTGCCATTATCTTTATTTCCTCTCTTATTATTTTCCTCTTGACTCTAACACCATTTCTGTGTTTTCATTCAAGCTATTTTTTAAATACACACTCGAAAAAGAACTTTTGCTGCTTGTTCAAACTGCTTATTTAAAATGAGTTGAAACAACACAATTCTTAAGATTTTTGGGGGACAAATTAATTGTTTTATGTTCAATACTCTTAAATTTATAAACACAATTACGTTAACTTAATCGATTTGTGTTGGGACAACACAAGGGAAACGTGTGGAAACCAGCCTTTTACAGTGCAGTACTTCTGCTTCTCAGTGCATCAGCACATACTGCATCTAATTTATTCTATATGTAGCTCCAAACCATGTAGCTTTCACCTCTTTCTCCCTCTCCATCTATCCCTCATTTTTTTAATTTATTGTCTTCCATCCTGAGGACATGGCACCTCTCTTTGTCATGTCCTTGCAGGTGGAGAAGGGAGAGTCTGGCCACAAGCCATGCTGCTCTCCATAATTTCATCCATGATTCATATTTAAGGCTTTAAATTACAGCCAGCCTCTCCCTCTTTCTCATTATCTGACAGTGACATGATGGGCAGAAAATTCGGCTCTCAACTGTCTGATAAAAGGTCTGATAATAATTTCCAATTCCAGTTACTGGTCCTGGAAACTGTGGTCTCGATTCCAATTATCAATTCCCTGAAGTTATGATTCTTTTTTTTTTTTTTCTGAAATGTATTCTATCACTCTTCCAGAGGTAAAAAAAAAAAGTATAAAGCACATCATTAATCAGTGTCTTCAGTTTGCATTATGTGCAAGACTTAGATACTAGTAGATATTGGTATAATTTAAGTCGTTTGCTATTTGACATGCAGGATCTTAAATTTAAATAGTGAAAACAAACACCATTATCTTAATGTAACAGTCTGATCTTACGAGGAAACCTATCTATTTTACGTTTTGTCTGTTTAGTGGCTAATATGAAAATGTACGACTTTAAAAAGGAGACGTGGCACCCAACCTCACACCTAAACCCAATTATCATTGGGGGATGAGCAAATTGTACTAAACTGTACAAGTGAGTTACAAATTAGCCACTAAATCTAAAAGTTACGAATTGCTGTGAGATCGTGTTACATTGGCATAGCAGGACACTTTCCACATCACTAGTTATAATATTTCTCTGAATTGAATATTCTTTGAAACATTTGGCATTATGTAACTATATAAATCAGTAACATATATAACACTGTTTAATGGTTTTTAGATATTTTAATAAAAATAGTTTGCATACTGTGCCTTCAAATTAATGAAATGTAATTTGCATTTACTTGGAGCACAACACACCATAACCAATTGCTTGAAATTACACTAATAAAAAGAGTTGCTGCGTTGATTATTTGAAGCAAAACTTTCCAAAAGAATCTGTTTTTCAGAAATAAAACAGAATACTGACCTTTGTTAGCAAGCAGGAGTCAAATGAATAAGTAGTGGTTTTAAACTGATAAAAGGCTCTTAAAGTTTCCAATCTTTGGAATCCATCCTTGATTCTCAATCTGAGGATTAATTCTTTTAGTTAAAATAGGTGCCCTTTAATACATTACACTCATACTATAGGCTATTTTGTTTGTTTGAATACCTTATTGTCCCTCAAGGGGAAATTTTCTGTGGACTCACAGAGCACTTAAAATTATACAATTACACAATAAAAATTATAAAAACAAACATACAAAAGAATTGCATACACAAAGAAAAACATGCACACTATCGATCAGTGTTCAACAGTCTGATTGACACTGGGATAAAAGAGTTCTTAAGTCTATTCTGCTTCCAACAGAAGATCTTCTACCAGAAGGTAAGAGATCATAATATGGCAAGAGTACATGAGATAGATTGTTCAGAATTCTTTTTGCTTCATTCAGAGTGCACTGCTAGTAGAGTGTTTGAGGACTGGTAAAGGTTTCTGATCCTATTAGTCTCATAGGAATTTTATATATATATATATATATATATATATATATATATATATATATATATATATATATATATATATATATATATATATATATATATATATATATATAAATTATTTCAGATTTACAGAAAGATTGCCATTCCATGTAGATAGTCCATACCTGATGACACTCTCAAATACAGCCTGATAAAATTTTACAAATAACCACAGTTACTTTTAAATCACATGGGTTGTGCATAAAATGGGCTGGCATCAATAGGGCTTATTTTATGCATTATTTGCACATTTGGATACATAAAACTACACAACATACCTTATTAATGAGGTAGTTAATTAGATGTTTTACGGTTTTGCTATTGCTATAGCTTTTTTTGTGAAGTGGAAAGGGGTTCTTTAGATTATTTTAATGTTCCAAACTGCTCAAAGAAAAGTACACTTTAAAAAAATAGATGAACAGTTAGTCATAACAGCATATGTATTTAGTTCATTGTAACTTATTAAACTAAGTTAATCATGTTCTAACTTAATTTTATAAGTTACGCAAGCAGTTTTGAGTCAGTTTAACATAATATAAGTTCAATGGACTCATGAGGTTAATTTGATTTAGCTTAAGAATTTAAGGCAACCAGGATTTTTTTTTACAGTGTACTTTAAAGACCCAAAAGTAATATGGCATTTATGTTTACATCTGAATCATTTTGATCAATGTTTGTTTTAGGGAACTATTGTATTCAGGGAATTGTTAAAATAAAATTTGTACTTAACAACTTATAAATACACATTTGATGAGCAGCCATAACAGGTAATGAGGACTGACTGATGCAAGTACAGCTTTTTGGTTTGAATTATTATTCCAGACTTTTGCTACTTCCACATAGTGATCTTCAAATAAGATCGAATCCGAGGAAGTCACTTTGACTCTCACTTCGTGTGGCTCTTTGAAGGCATTTGCATTTTTTAACGTGTTTTTGAAAAGTAATCTAAAGGGGAGGCCCAGAACTCATTTGGAGTTTTAAGATAGCCTACTGTATAAAATATTAGCCCCTGAAGACACCACCAAAAGAGCTTCTCAGGAAATGATTATTTCAGCATGTGAGTGAGGTGGAAGTGGCAGATGTGTTTCACACCGACCTTTCCTGACACGTGCACACACACTCCCCCAGTTGCCATTTAGATGATTGCATTTATCTTTTTGCTTTTAGCTTGTGTCCTGACATGTTCTGTCCTCTCTGCATGGGAGAATCTCCTGCAGCTGCTGCTTTGATATTAGCTTTATGAATTTGCGTGAAGCTCATATACCTCAGTAATCTGCCCCAATGTGCTGCCAGTACTCTATCTACTCTCTCTCTATCCTTTCTTCTCTCTCGTCTCTCTTCATCTCCAAACATTAATCCTGCATCAAAGTCTTGAATGTGCTCTTTTCGGTCTCCGTCTGTGTTTATTATTAAAATGAATGTGGGGTGACTTGACGCTGATGGGACGGAGACCCTCGGTAGCTTCTCTCCCACTGTTTTTATTTGATTGAATGTTCTGTGTTTTTCTGAATGTCACACAGACCAGACTGCACTCGTATCTCAGGTAAATCGAAGAAAAAAAAAAAAAAGAGTCTCGCAGCTCTTGCTTTGACACTTGCTTTTCTGTTTGTGAGTATGAGGCTGGAAAACTGGAGTGTATTATTGATCTGATGGTGAAAGCCCTCTTTATGAGGAACACTTTACTCTGAGCTCTTAGATTAGGAGGTTAGTTTTGATTGATCGCTTGTTAGTTGTTGTTTTTTCACATCAAGATTTGTGCACATGGTTTGTGGATAGGAAAACAGTATATGTTTTTATTTATTAAATGTATGTATTTATATTTATTTGTGTGTTTATTGTTTCAGAAGTAGGGTTTTTCTATTGGTTTGGTTGCCATCCCTAGCGACTAGCACTTTGCCATGGTTAATTGCAAGAAAGCGGACCCAGTTGCAGCAATGAGCAAAACAAAGGTATTTATTGATGGAATTAAGCACAAGTAGACAGACAAGGGGATGACAAGTTCCAAACACAAGTGGCGATAACACAGGGAAGCCAGTGGTATGGACAAGAGTGCATCAGAATGAACAGCCAGCCAGGAGTAGGAGCAACAGTGGGTAAAACTAGAGCTATACTGGGAACAAGCCACTTAAACTCCAGACTGGTAGACACTCTTAGCATAAACTAAGCACATGTATTGGCTGGTCCAGCATTATTGTGACTGAGTGCATAATTTGGTGCAGATTATCATCAAAATCACAATGTGATTTGCCTTTTTTGCCTCTTTTTAATGCAACACAGGCTTATTGTGGATATGTACCCAGGTGTACATTTCTGGAGACCGCGAAATATGTAGTGAGAGGTACATCTGGCTCCAATTCATCTGTACAACGAACGCTATGGGGTGCTATGACGTCGCCGACAGCTTCTGTTCCTTTTCTGATCGCTTACCTGTGTATAAACAGGTTTTCCAGTGTTACCAGATTGGTTAGTGGCTTGGCACATAAGCTGATGGACATCGAAAAACTGCAAGCAGACATATCTCTGAGTACGTATTTGTGAAATGAAGACCTGGGTACATATCCACAATGGGACTGGGTCCTTTTAATGTGTTACTGAAGCCTAAACATATTATTTGCTAAACCATATTTCCTGAACTCAACTGATATGTTCGATCCAGGCTCATTATGAAAACGCAGCCCTATATACATTTCTGGAAAGTGCTAAATACATCCCAGGAGGTACAGTGTTTTGCATTTTTTGTGAATCCACCTGAGGCCACTGTGTATGTTTTTTGAGATCTCAAATTTCTCTCGAGAGTGCCATTCATGCCTGCTCTTCTCGCATAAATCCACCAGAGGCCACTGTCGACTGACTGATTGATTGACCGACTGACCGATCCCCTCACCAATCCCCTTCCCTAAACCCAAGCGATAGTGCTTTAAAAAACACAGATTGACCAATTGCCCTTTACCACATTCTCACTCTTTTATTTACTTGTTTATTTTATTTTTTGGCTTTTGTTTTTGTCATACCCACTTTCTGGAACCGCTCTTCACCGGAGTCGAACCTTGTCATTGCAGTCAACTCCTCTCTGCATCTAAAGTTTGCTAACACGTCCGCTGTGAGCCACCAAACAAACTGGTAACAGGCTCATTCTGAAAACTACGTAGCTCTACAGACGTTTCCGGAGACCGCAAATTATGTAGCCAGAGGTACGTATGGCTGCATTTCATTTTTTTTAAACGAACGCTATGGGGCGGTGTGACGCCGTTCCTTTTCGCGCTTACCAGCTGACCGTTTACCTCTGTATGGATGGCATTCTGGGTGCAACGAGTTTGTCCCATTAGTGCGCCATGTATGTCGGCAGACTTGACACGCAGAGAGGAGTTGACCACGATAACGGGGTTAGAGTCTGGTGAAGACCGGTTCGAGAAAGCATGTAAGACAAAAACTGAATTTAAAAAATAAAATAAACAAGTTAATAGCAGGGTGAAAATGTGGTAAAATCTGAAAACGTGGTAAAAAAAAATCAGACGAGGGCTTTTCTTTTTTTTGGATTGCTTTTGAAATGTGTTGGTTGGGTTTAGGGAAGTGTGTGTGTGTGTGTGTGGGGGGGGGGGGGTCAATAAAATTGGTTGGGTTTAGGGAAGGGGGAGGGTGGGTCAGTCGTTTGTTTGCTCAGTCAGTCAAAAAGTCTGTCAAAAAGTCAGACGACAGGTATATAGGCCTACGTTTTCAGAATGAACCTATGTTGTATATGTTTATGTAACGGTAGAGAAATAAAAGCTTCTAAAAATGAATTTCAGCCAATATAGTTGAGATTAATTTCGTACACGTCCCTACTTGTCAATCATTGCAGCAACTAGGGTTTGTGATTTCAGTATTTAAATGTTTTTAATCATTTCATTTTTATTCAATAAAATGATGAGTCTCGCTGACGTCCAGCTTCTCCAGCCTCCGGCGCCTAGACTGCAGCTCTGCACAAGACGTTTGGCCATAGGAGAAATGGTCGTGCCCAACTAAGTCTCATTACTCTTGAGGTTTTTAATTCTTCACTTTTGCCAATTTGTGAAGTTTTTTCCTCACCGCTGTCGAGCTGTGCATCGATGGATTTGCTCTTCAGTGTTTGGACTCTCAGCAGTGAACATTAAACCACACTGAATTGAACTGCAATTAAACTCTGAAATCTGGACTGTCACTGTTACAATTTACTATGATCCTCGTTGTGAAGCTTCTTTGACACAATCTACATTGTAAAAGCACTATAGAAATAATTGAAGTTGAAATAAATTGAGGTGAATTGAAATGAATATTCTCATTTCTATTTCATTTCTATTTCCAACAATATTTGTGTGTTATTTTTTTGGACAGTTCAATTCAAACTTAATTGCAGGACTACTGCAAAAATACATAACAAATATAGCTGTAGAGTGAACAGACTCACATTGTAAGGGAGAAAAATATACAAATAATTTAACATGCCGCAGTAATTATGTTTTTGTTTTCTTTTTTAGTCAGCTTTCCAGTATTTTATTGGATGTGCCTCTGAAATGGCCCCCTGCTGGTGTGGAGACCTTGGACCCCTGCTGCAAATCTAATGTATGACGCACAATTCAAGCCGTTCTTGACCTAATGAGCTTTAAAGCAAACACATCCAGGTGCTTTTCTAAGAGAAACCGTGTAGTGTTTTTGTGCCGCCGGATCAGAGGTGTTGCAGTGTGACCCAAGGGGAAGATGAAGATGAAGAGCTGACAGCCTGACTGAGCACTGACCTCAGAACAGCTTCCTTTATTCTGCACTGCTGTCATGAAAACAGAGACACGTCACATGCTTTCTTCATTTAGGAGCACTACTGACTCTCAGAGAAATGGCTGAGGGGTTGGCTTATAAAAATATAGACATACTAATTGTTTTCTACAAATATTTTTCTAAAGGAGCTGTTGACATGAAATTATACCAGGTTTCAATTAAAAGAAACATGCAATCCAAATATAATGTACACATAAATCAAAACCTTAATTATTCAGAAATTAAGGTATGTATAATAACAATGGAAGGACACAAGAAGAAAGTACTAAACTACTGAAAAGCATTTATTGCTTTGTATGAAAGGCTTATTAAATTGCTCTTGTATGGAGAATGAGTTGCATGCATTGCATAGGTGTAATTTGTGTACAGTGCTTTTTTACACCTTCCTTTCTTCATGTGTTCAATACTTTTCCCCTCATTGTCCTTTCATGTCCTTTCATGTTATTACACATTACTATAATTTGATAGGACTTTAGTTTAAGTAACAATTCACACCATTTATTATTGGCTTATTACTTGTTTATTATTAACATATTAACTGTTTATTAGCACTGAAGTATGATCATATTTTACATTCATAATCCTACCCAATCCTACCCAACTACTACCTTACTAACTATTAATAAGCAGCAGATTGGTAGTTTATTGAGCTAAATCCTCAGTGGGTTGTGTAATGATGTAAAATCTTTACAATTTTTTTTTGTATGTATGGATTATTTCCATTGCTACCAACATCGGGTGAACAGCCACCAGCTCCTTGAGAAATATAGTTTCTAGGACAAAATTATGACACGTTCAATACTTATTTTTACCTTCTATAATTCAGTATTGGGCATCACGGTGGCTTAGTGGGTAGCACAATCACCTTACAGCAAGAAGGTCACTGGTTTGAGCCTCGGCTGGGTCAGTTGGCATTTCTGTATTTGAATGTTCTCCCTGTGTTTGCGTGGGTTTCATCTGGGTGGTCCGGCTTCCCCCACAAGTCCAAGACCATATGGTTTAATCGTAATATTTTCAAGCCACATGAAGCTATTAGTGCGCACATTCAACAAACAAAAAAACATTAACATTTCCCAAATTAACAGAGCAAGGAAATTTGTGATTTCTATTATATTTTTTTCTGCAGAAAGTCTTATTTGTTTTAGATTGACATGAATAATAAATAATTAAACCAATAATAAAAGCTATATAAATCTAAATTTAATACTATTTGCATCCTTATTTTCAAACCATTGTTGTTCAGTGACATGCCTATTTAACCTGTTGTCTAATCAACCCAAATAACCTAGTTAAGCCTTTAAATTGCACTTTAAGCTGATTACTAGCTTCTTGCAAATTATCTGGAGAAAAATGAAGCACTGTCATCATAGCAAGGGTGAAATAAATGAGTTATTAGAAATTAGTTTTTTAAAACCGTTTTAACTGTTTAAAAATGTGTTGAAAAAAAAAACAATCCATGGGTTGAAATTGTTCATATGTTAAACAACCCTTTGGAAATATTTGAAAAAGAATGAAAATTTCACAGGAGGATTTCCCTAACATTCATTCATTCATTCATTTTCTTTTCGGCTTAGTCCCTTTATTAATTCGGGGTCGCCACAGCGGAATGAACCAACTTATCCAGCATATGTTTTACGCAGCGGATGCCCTTCCAGCTGCAAACCATCTCTGGGAAACCCATACACACTCATTTGCACACATACATACACTATGGACTATTAAGCCTACCCAATTCACCTGTACCGCATGTCTTTGGACTGTGGGGGGAAACCGGAGCACCCGGAGGAAACCCACGCAAACGCAGGGAGAACATGCAAACACCACATAGAAACGCCAACTGACCCAGGCTCGAACCAGCGACATTCTTGCTGTGAAGCGACAGCACTACCTACTGCGCCACTGTGTTGCCCGATTTCCCTAACAGTTGCATCTAAACTCTGTGTAAATTTACTTATGATTAGGTTTTCAACTTAAAAAAGAATGTAAAAGAATGTGAAGTTGTTTCATTTTTCCACAGTTCAAAACAGAAGTACACCTACCTGAATTATCATTCTTGTGTGTTTCCCTAAAAAACTTTCCTTCACAAGTAAATTAAGTTATTTTCAAAACCATAATTTTAGTTGGAACACCATTCTAGAAGATCTGCTGTAAGTTTAATAGTGTCAGCTTAGCTCTTTATAGGACTGAATGAGTGATTGAGTGTTTCACTCCTCTTGTTTTTTCTCTTCCAGTGCAGCTAATCAACCTGGTAATGAAAACACCACTATCTGATCTCTCGCTCGCTTTCGCGCTCATGCTTTCAATTTGAGTTCAATTTAGTGTGGATTACAGCCATGACAGAACTATCCATTTGTACTGACAAAGGCATTGCTGTGTATAATGAGAAATTATATAGTAAAGCAATTAAAAAATGCAGTTGAACAAAACAGTCAAAGCATAGAGAGTAATCATTTAAATGGAAGAAACTAAAAAGCAATAATTGAATAAGTTCAAACTGAACCCCAATGTGTTCTTTGTATTTTAAACATACACAGTAACTCATCATCCTAATTTTTCTAATATACACCAATGCAAATGGATGAGGCATGTAGATCTGACACGCTCGTCCTTGTTCTGCTTTTTTAAATGACGAGGGTGGAATTAGAGTGATTTTCATGACTAAATGGCAGTTTTGAAGTTGCTGCTTGAATGAATGTCTTTATGTTTTATCTGAATAGACAGTTGATAAATTTGGAAGACACTCTGAAAATGTTTGCTTTTAGTACACTTTGCTGAAATCCACTCTGCAAGTTAATCACATAATAAGTAGTAGGGGGCAGTTGTGACCTAATGATCAGTGAGTTGGACTTGTAATCCAAAGGTTGCTGGTTTAATTCCTGGCAGGAATTCCCCATGTTCAGTACCCAACTAAGGTGCCCTCAAGCAAGGCACCTAACCTTTAAGTGCTCCCCGTGCCCTGGAACTGGAAGTGTTTTTTCTCACTCCTCACTCAAAATCTGTGTGTGCACTTGGATTCATTGAAAGCAGAATTTGTTAAAACCGTACTTGACAAGGCTCACATCACTTTCACTTTCAACAAAAAAGAAACACATTTTGATGACACTTAATTATCTAAATTATCAATTGCAATCAGGCCTGTGGGAAGTTAAGGATTGGAATTGTGCTTCTTTAATTTGAACAAATCAATAGGCTACATTTTAACCACCAACCCATAAATAATATAACTGCAGTTTCTAATTGTTTAACATGTTATTGTAAGCGCTTGTCCTGATGTGTATGACAGGCATGAGCAGCTTGTATTTGTCAACACAGGCTCATTGTGAAAATATACCCCTGTATACCTTTCTGGAGAGTGTATTATGTAGCCAGAGCTACGTGTAAAACTCGGTCTGAAGGGCTTTATAAACTTATGGCTACATTTCGTCTTTAAAACGAACGCTACGGGGTGGTGTGATGCCTCTGACGCCTTTTGTTTCTTTTCGTTCTACCAGCTTACCTCCGTGTGGACGGCTTTTCTGCTGTTACCAGTTTGCCCAGTAGATGCCATGTATGTTGGCGGACTTGAGACACAGAGAGGAGTTGACCACGACAACGTGGTTTGACTAAGGCAAAAACTGTAATAGAAAGCAGGTAAAACAAAAGGCATAAAAAAAAAATAAACAAGTAAATTACAGGGTGAGAACGTGTAACTGAAAATGTGGTAAAAACTATGCTTTTCTTTTTCTGGATTGCTTTTAAAAGTTGGGAAGAGGGTAAAAGAGGGTCATCGGGTAAATCGTTTTGAAAACACTATCGGTTGGGATTAGGGAAGGGGGTGATTGGGGGTATCGGTCGAATTGGTTAATCTGTCAACAGCATCCTCTGGTGGATTTACGTTAGAACAGCAGGCTCGAATGGCACTGGCGAGAGAAATTTGAGATCTAAAAAAGCATACATAGCGGCCTCTGGTGCATTCATGAAAACAAAAACTGCAAAAAAAAAAAACCATACCTCCCGGGACTTATTTTGCGATTTCCAGAAATGTATATAGGGGTACGTATCAATAATGAGTCTGGGTTGGTTTTTGCACTACTTATATGTCTACTATTATATGCACTACTTATTTTGCACTACTAGTATGTCTGATGCACTAAAGACAACAGTAACAGCCCGATCTTATGAGAAAACATAATAACTCACTCATTTTCCTTTAGCTAAGTCACTGATTTATCATGGTTCGCCAAAGTAGAATGGTCAGTTTAGTTTATCCAATTCATCCGTACAACATGTCTCTGCACTGTTACTGTTGCAGAGAAAACATAACTATTTTACGTATTGATGAAAAAGTAGCAAACTCATATTTAATTCATACAATATGTACAAAATGTTCAATTTTTAAAAGGATTCATGCCCACAAAAATCATCTGAAAAAGGATTTACCCTATTTTACTTTATCGACATAAATTGTATGGTGAAACAACAAATAGCCACCCACAAACAGTCTATAAACAAAGCATCAGGCTGTCATTGAGATCACACAAATAATGTGCTAAACATGAATGTAATTTACACAATCCAGGCTCATTCTGAAAAGATACTGCTACATACATTTCTGGAGAGCACCAAATACAACCCAGTTTTTGTTTTCACGAATCCACCAGAGGCCAATGTGTATGCTTTTTCACATCGGAAATTTCTCTCACAAGTGCCATTCGCGCCTGCTTTTTTAGTGTAAATAACCAGAGTCCGCTGTCAACTGACTTATTAAATGACTGACTAACTGACCGATCGACTGACCCACCCTCCTCCTTCCCTAATCCCAACCAATAATGTTTTCAAAAGCACAGATTGAATTTACACCGCAGCACCCCACAACTTGATGTTCATGACAAGAATAGCATGTGTAGTTATCTTTATTGAAATCAATTAGGTTTAAATTGCCATTGTGCATAAACGAGATATGAGAACTAATGAATGAAGCACATAATAATCGTTGATGGTCACATTACTCAAAACTGAAATTGTACTTGTACAAAATAACAAGTTTTCTACATTTTCGAGACCCTCGTAGTTTGCAACCTGACTAGCACTTCTTATGATTACTTTCCTCTTTTGGGTGAATCACTTCACTGAATCACGGTATATGTCATTTGTACAGTGAAAGCACCTCTTTTATTGGTCTCCTTCTGGAATTTACTGCAGCATCAAAGCTGAATGTATCTGAGGAGTGAACATCAGAAGTGTGGAGTGGGATATATGGAAGAAGTTTTACCTCTGGAGGTTGTTGCAGGGGGACATGTGTTCTTCATTTAGCAGGATGAGCGAAATGAGGGAATGTAAAAGAGTGAGACAAAGCAGTGAACACTGGCTGTCTTTGATTTGAGCGAATGCGTTTTAAGCTCGGGATATCGCAGCCTTGATCTTGGAGACCATTCAAGCTACATTTAGGACAGTGCTGGATTACGGTGATGTAGAATGTCAGTGACATGTGTTTATGGTACAATGCTTATTGTACAGGTCATGATTAATGATGGTGTTGAGTAACTGAGGGGAATTTTGAGCCTGGTCATCTGATAGGATCGGTGGGCCTAATTTGGACTTGAAATGCATCCAAACTCATATAGAGTATGACATGACAAGCAAAGAGACCTCAGACTGTCAAATATTAGGCTCCAAATACATGTTTGTTCTGGTTTTGATAACAAACAGAAGATCTTCTTGAAGTGTTTAACCACGCTTTTCTCTCATCTTGAGCCCCTCTGGATTTCCACATCTATCTACACCATTTCTTGGCCAAAAGATAAACAAATAATCTCTCTTCAGCTCTCCCTGTCTTTTATATTTTCATTCAGCTTATTTATTGCGTCCCTTTGTCTTTTCCCTGTATGTATATTTGGTCTTAAGACTTTTTTTTTTCTTTTATGGCAGCCATTTTGTTGGATGTTGTTTCGCATTCATCTTTGTTGAGTTGGAGCCAAGTAGATTTGAGTAAATATTCCTCCAGCTCCCCATCACTTCTTTTGGCTTTTCCTCTGTTTTTCAGTAGCAGTAAAGGGTGCTTTCATTGCCCAGGTCCTTGAGGATTGAGTCTGACCGCAGACCTCTTTATCTCCAGTTGCCTTCAGACTCCAGCTGCATCTTATTGATTCACTGCAGAACTCATTTCATGAAACGCTCTTCTTCAACTTGTATTTGATTAAATAAAAACAACAACACAGTCATTTCTTGATATATTATTTCAACAGAAATCATTTTCTATGCAAAAACTATTTAAAAATGTAAATTATTCCTGGAATACATATCGGAAGTTTCTGCATTACTCCAGTCTTTGGTGTCTCATAATTCTTCAGAAATGATTTTAAAATGCTGATCTTATGATCAGGAAGCACTTCTCAGTACTAACTGATAAGGACCATTATTAGTACATTAATAATAGCTGATCACAATAAAGAACCAAACCAGACTTATTATAATGAATACTGAAGAGTCACAACAAATTTTTTATTAAGTAACTGTAGTTGTGGTTAACAAAAGACACTTCTTTAGGCATATATGCATAATTTGTTTGTATTTTGTTATATCAGGCCCTTAATATGCTCTGATTTACATTTATACATTTGACAAGGACTTTATTTCACAGAAATGTACACTGCATTGAAGATGCACATTTTTTCAGGTATTGTTAGTACCACTGTTTTATCAGCTTCACGAAAACACACAGTACTATTCTAAAGTTCTTTTAAGGCAAGTCATTTCACTCAGCTTCCATCTTTGAAATGCCTGTCAGGAGTTCAGGTGCAGCTTCTATTTCTTTGAATAGGGAAGCAACAAATTGGATGTAGTTAATTGTTGACGTTTTGACTCAAACTATCAAGGAGGCATGTCAATCAAGCAATGTCTACCATAAGAATCAATAAATTTGTGTCTTCTGAGGGAAATCTTCTCCCAAATTGACAGTGGCATCTTTGTTTACAAGTTTGTGGACATTCAAGCTCTTGCTGTCATGTGATTTATGTTTGAATGGCCAGGGTGGGAATTCATATAATGCGGTCAGGGAAAGACTGTAGGCCTACCTAGTGTTTATTTAATACATATTACAAAACCAGAGAACATTTGTTTTCAGGTATAGTTGGTTTGTTTAAAGTAGAGATTTCAAGCTTTATGTGGGTATATTTTTCATGTCTGTAAGGCTAAAATTATTTGCTGAGCAGACAGTCTCAAAAAGAACCACAACACATGTCTGGGCTAAGCCCCTTCCCCAGAAAATTGTCAGTTTATATCAATAAGTGATTGGCTCCTTTACTAGAAGGCAAGGCTTCCTTTGCTAGACTGGCCTTATTGACCATTACATTTCCTTCCATCAATCAAAATATATACAGTTTGAGTATATGAATATATGAAATGAATAAATGAGTGATGCATCTTGTCGACTGTCTATTGTCTTATTCACGCAGAGTTTAGCTAAATATTTTAGAAAGACACAAATTGCATTTCGTTATCTTCAGCCGGTGAAAAGATCTTTTGTTCAAACTTCCTAACATAATTCAAAAGACAAAAAACTAATCCCTTCTGTTCCTCATTCAAAGAGTCTTAAAAACAAAACATACAAGCTCCAATGCACCCACCACCAGCTATCTACTGCGTCACACCATAATATTACAAACAGAAAACAGTTGTTCCATCAATAAGTGTGGTGATGAAGAAAATGTGACTCTCTGACGTCCATTGGAGTTCTACATTTGCAGTAATACATTTACCGTGTTGTTTATGTATGTAAGAGCTGCACTGCTGATGAAAGTGAAGATGGTACTGAACACATAAGCACATCCATTAATACAACCCCACGGTGACCTCTTGTCTCCAACGTGCGGCTTCTTCCAGGAAAAACCCACAAATTTCATTTTATCAGCTTAAACTTGTTCCAAAAGGCCATCCGTTAGACTCAGCGAATGCGCTGCGAATGATGGTCTCTGATAAAGTCTGGTCTGCAGACTCCCCCAAACACATTCAGTCACTGCTTGATCACTGCATATATAATATTTAAGGGAATCCATCCACTTCATTGCTGCTATAACCTAAAATAGCCCTGCAGCATAGAGTACACTTCTCTTTACAGAGGTACCAAGGAATTTCTTAAATATATATATATATATATATATATATATATATATATATATATATATATATATATATATATATATATATATATATATAATATATATATATTTCTTTTTTTTTACATCAAGCCATTGACAATGTGATAATATTATTTAACATATTTATCGCTCTCATAAGAGGTGATAATAATTACAAGCATTAGTAATTTACAAGCACAAACACATAATAAATAATACATTTATTACAGTATTTATTCATCTTTCATTTGAACAAGCACAACTTTAGATTAAAAAAATACATTAGTAAATGTTGAATAAATGCTATAAAAGTATTGTTCATTCTTAATTTATGTTAGTAAGTATATTAACTAATGGAACCTTATTGTAAAGTGTGACCTCATCTATACACTCACAGGCCACTTTATTAGGTACAACTGCCCTTTAACGTAAATTTCTAATCAGGTATGAAGAAAAGCATCTTTGAACGTACAATCTTAAGGCGGATGGTATACAGAAGGCAGAGGACCACACCGGGTGCCACTCCTGTCAGGTAAAAACAGGAAACTGAGGCTACAATTTGAACAGGCTCATCAAAATTTGACAATAGTAGATTGGAAAAACATTGCCTGGTCTGATGAATCTTGATTTCTTCTGCGACATTCAGATGGTAGGGTCAGAATTTAGCATTAACAACATAAAAGCATGGAGCCATCCTGCCTTGTATTGACAGTTCAGGCTGGTTGTGGTGGTGTAATGGTGTGGGGGATATTCTCTTGGCATACTTTGAGCCCATTAGTATCAATTGAGCATCGTGACAACGCCACAGCCTACCTGTGTATTGTTGCTGACCATGTCCATCCCGTTATGACCACAGTGTACCTATCTTTTGATGGCTACTTCCAGCAGGATAACATGTCAGAAAGTGTGAATCATTTCAGACTCGTCACTTGAACATGACAATGAGTTCACTGTACTCAAATGGCCTCCACAGACACCAGAACTTAATCCAATAGAGCACCTTTGGGATGTGGTGGAACGGCAGATTCGCATCATGGATGTGCAGCCGACTAATCTGCAGCAACTGCATGATGCTATCATGTCAATATGGACCAAAGTCTCTGAGGAATATCTCCAGTGCCTTGTTGAATCTATGCCATGAATGATTAAGGCAGTTATGATGGCAAAAGGGGATCCAACCCGGTTCTAGTGAGGTGTACCTAATAAAGTGGCCGATGCGTGTAATTCCTTCATTCTTTTTTCATTTTTCTATATTTAAAAATGGTCTGATGTACATAAAAGTGTTGGCATGAATACATATTTAAACAAAATAATGTCCTTTTTTATAAAATAATTTAAATATATTTGATATGTACTACTTTTGTCACATTCAGGCAGTTGTGAGCATATACTGTAAATGCCTATGGTTATTTAGTTTGTTGAATTATGAATATTATTATAAGGCTTGGCTCAAGGAGCAAGAAGTGTCACACAAGTATGTTAACACATTTGGGAAAAATCAGCCTAAATCAGCTTAATCTTGAGGAATCTTTCTGGTATTATTTTGTGTGTTCCTCTATTTATTTTTGTGAAAATGCACATTTGTTCACATTGTTTTGAACACGTTTTGTTGATGAAGTATTGCAGACGTTATTTAAACTGTAATCACTTTTCATTTCCTCAGTAATCTCACCAACCTGAATGTGGGATTAGTTCCTATTTTTCTAATCACTCAGTTTACTTAAGAAATCTTTTTAAACCCTGTGATTTGTTGTAACTCGATTACTTGATTACTGGTTACTGGAGATGGCTTTTCTTTACTGAATTGAGTTTGAGAAATAATTTATTGAAATGTTGTTCCTCAGTGACATCTGTGCTTCATTAAAACCAGACTGTAGATGAAATGGACTAAATATAAATAAAAAAGAACAGCCGTTAACCATTTACAATTAAAGATAATCACTTTGTTAAAGGTTATCACATGTTATAAATATAAATAAACAATGTTATGCTGATGTTAATATTAAGTGACATACATTTCACTGAATTTAAGCAAGACCAGTGGTTCTCTGTTTTTCCAATCACTGTGCCCCATCAGTGGTTTTTCTATTCCTTAATGATTCAGTGTTTTTGAACCAATCGGTTGAGTCCATTATTTCATAAGCTATTTATAAAACCTGTGCAAAACGTTATTGTATATATTTTTTTGAAAACTCTCTTGGGTCCCAATTACACTAATACATTTTACCTTTAAAACGGCGTTTTAGAACGAAAACGATCAACGTTCACACTACACCACTGAAAATGCACATCACATGGCCACACACTCTGGCATGCGTTGCAGCGTATGCACATGTCTGAACTCCAGTCAGTCAGCGGGGGCTTTTTGAGCCGGGGATCTTCAAGGATCTTCAGCTGGATTTCATCTCACTATAGCTGTTAAACTTGATATTTAATTCATCTTGTCTCTATCTAATGGTCTTTTGAAACTATTACTTGTTCTCAGGTAATGTGTTTTGGCTGAGTGTAAAGATGAGTTAATATTTTAATTTATGTAACCACGTACACTGATTCAGCATATTGACTGATTGCTTGCCTTTATTTTCTATAATGTAAAAACTTTTTGTACGTTATACTTTTATAATGGCCATTATTTATTATTAAAACTGATATTCAGCAAAAGAGATGGGGTATGTTTTATATTTTTTGAAGAAAATGAAAGGAGACCGTAACGTTATTGGCTTTTTTTGCTATAAATATGCATACAGTGAAGATGACGGTCATATAAATGTAAAACTACACAACGCCTTAAAATTTTTAGTGTCTGTTAGGTTAATATCAAAATGAAAATAGGCAGTTCCATATATCATGTTTACATTTTATTGGTAAGAGTGAAACAACATAGCCAGTGTAATGTGAATGACATTATAAAGTACTTACCCGACGTGTCCTCTGGAGTTTGTTTTCCATATCAAACTTGCAAAGTCTGAACTTAACAAAAGAATGCAAGACTGAACTTTGTGCATGAAATATTGAGGAAAAAGCCCCAATCAGTGAGGTGAATGTCTGCAGTCAAGCCTCCATTTTCAGATGTCTCCATTTTCCCCCATCCACACCGACACGGAGCAGCAGTGTTTTCACACGAAAACGGCCTCTTCAGCGTTTTCAAAAAGCTCAGTTATCAGGGCTCAAAAACGCCGTGGTAGTGTGGACGGAAGACGTAACTGTAGCAAAACGTATGCGTTTAAAAGCTAAAATGTATTAGTGTAAACGGGGCCTTGAACTGCACAAATTATTATTTTAACAGCATTAATTTAGAATTTACATAAAAGTTGAAACACACATTTAACCTGTTAACTGTCATACCCAACTTGAGCATGCCTGCATAGGTGGTCATAATGTCTTTGCATATAATCATCATCAACTCAATGAAACTTGTTAAAACATGTTTAAAGTATTGTATGAAACAAAAAGAATGATGATTTTCATTGTTTTAAGCAGTTTGTTTCCCGTTCTGTTTGTGGCCTGAAAAGCAGTTTCCTGCACCGTAGAAAGACAAGTTTTTTTTTCTGTCAGATCACTTGATTTTCACTTGAAACTGGTGTTTTAAAGAGACTTTAAAGTTTTTTTTCACAAGTGTCTGCCTTTTAATATAAATTCATTCATTTATTCATTCATTTTCTTTTCGTCCTAGTCCCTAAATTAATCTGGGGTCGCCACAGCAGAATGAACCGCCAACTTATCCAGCATTTGTTTTACGCAGCGGATGCCCTTCCAGCTGCAACCCATCTCTGGGAAACATCCATACACACTCATTCCCACTCATACACTATGGACAATTTAGCCTACCCAAATCACCTGTGGGGGAAACCGGAGCACCCGGAGGAAACCCACGCGAATGCAGGGAGAACATGCAAACTCCACACAGAAACGCCAACTGACCCAGCCAAGACTCTGTGAGGCGACAGCACTACCTACTGCGCCACTGCGTCACCCTATGTAATTAAGTAATTATATATAAATTAGTTTCACCCTAACAATTATATGAAATATAAGGCCACAAGGTAATATTTTTGGATAATTGATTATTAAAGGGAACTTAAATTGAATAATTATACATTTTCAATTACATTCAAAATTTTCTATTTTATTCTCAATATTTTGAATAAATACTAGAAAATATATTTAGCTTGAATTATTAAAAATAAAAACTGAAGTTTAAGTGGTTGTAAGTGTGTTTGTTTGGATTTTATGAAAACCCCTGGTGTGTATTTGTTTTTTTGTATTATTATTATTTTATTATTATTATTATTTTAATTATTGCCACCATGTATTATTTCCTGCAAAACAGTGGTCAAAAATGAAAAATACACACAATACATCATTTTCCAATGATATATAGATTGTAAATATATTAGATCAGGTTAAGTATATATTGTAATTGTTTTAAGCATGCAATGGTAAATGGGGACAGTTAAGTATTTGTCCAAAAATACTCCAAAAAACTATATAAGCGGCAAAATGTTTTGATTTTGAAAATATTTTTATCCCAGATTTACTAAATCCTGCAAAGCATCCTCCTTTTCGATGCAATGATAAGCTATATGACAGACACCTTTGTTGCATCCGTTTCCCCTCTCTTTCCATGTCAAAATGGTTGACCTCGGATAACAAAAGTTCCTGAAACATTGATCATCTGTTTATGTACACCTGGCTCTTAAATGATAATTTAGTTGTCGGTCGTGTGCTGCTGTAATGAGATTATGTCCTTTGACCGTGGCTCAGTGCCCGGTCAAAGCATGTGTCGAGTTACACACACTGTGCACTGCATAATTGGGTTACCTGCTGTCACTTGATAAGGCAGCGGTCTGAACTCCTCTGCACGAGTAACATGACGTCCTCTTGTTTATCTCCTTTCTAAAGGACTCAGTGGAGCTGATGGCTGATCACTGTGTCGTTTTGCCTTTAATGTAAATCTCAGCCTCTGATGGAATTTTTGCCGTGCTATTTTATTATCAAGTGTTAATTAGAGCCCTACAGCTTGACATGGGTGAATGGGCAGTTTTTTTTTATTTAAAGGGGACCTATTATGCAAAAGTCACCTTTTATGGCTCGTTTCCACTGACTGGTACGGTACGGTACGGTTCGGTTTGGTACGGGTCACCTTTATCAGGCTTGCGTTTCCACTAACAAGGGTACCCTTTTGGTGGGCATGGTGTATGACAGAAAGTTTCAGTCGACGTCATTCTAGCTCGAGGAAATGTCTACAATTAAGCTATACAGGTCACTTACATATCATATGAAAAGCACTTCTCACAACACAGATGCTTTACACACATAAATACTTGTGTAGAAATGTTTATTACTTACTTTTCAATGAACATGAGTTGATTATAACTGCAGATCAAAGACAGTGCGAAACAGCCTACTGTAACGTCTGTAATTATATTAAATAACTAAATAAATGAACATATATAAACACATACAGCCCCTTACAGTCTCCGATATGTTACCAACTACAGAAGAACTACATATAGCAGACATTTCGCCCGTATTTAAGTTTAAAATCAACACAAATTATTGCCTACAGTCAGTGAAAACCTCTTATCTGTGTCTGTAATCTTCAGCAGCACATGTAGCCTCTGTTAGAGAGTAATTCCGTCATTCCCGGTTCATAATAGTCTGAAATGTGAAGATAATAAGTTAGTTAAACATGGCATTTTGTTCGCGTTTGCTAGAAAAAATAATGTGCTCCTTTTTTCCGGCTTCTTCTTTGTTTCTTCACGCTTCACTCTCGCGTTTGTCAGTGTCTGACAGGATCGGGTTTTAAAAGCACGCCAATAATCAAGTGCAGCTTATTATCATCAGCTCATGAAGTTTGTTATTTCAGATATAATGTTAGACGCGCGCGAGCGCTAGCAAGAAAGCGAAACCGCTCGCGCCTCAGACTGGCTCGTAAAAAACTATGGGGCACTGGGTAAATCTGCTCTTTTTCTTGGCTTTGTGGTTGTTCTTCCAGACGACGACAAAGTTTGTTTGAGCCCAGATCGACCATGGCTCGTTATTATATGTATAAATAATTTCAAACATGGCGGGTTTTTTGTTTTCATTCTGGCTTGTTGCGTAAGCGAATGACGCCTCTCTATAAACCAATAGCGTTCAGCTGCGCGTGTGGCTCCGCCCTTTGGTACCCTTTCTCGTGTTTGGTACCCTTTCGAAAGGGTGCCGAAAAAGTGGTACAGTACGGTTCGGTTCGGTACGCTTTTTGACAGTGGAAACGACCATAAAAGCGTACCAAACCAAACCGAACCGTACCGTACCCTCAGTGGAAACGGGCCATTAGGGAGTTTGAATACTTGTGTTGTGCAACAATGTGTGAATTTAGCCAGTCTCTAATGGTAAAAAATAATTCATATTTTTTTTCTCCAGAAACTGGTTGACATTGAGTCATGCTGGCAGTATAGGTTTTTATGTTCCTCTGTTTCTTTGCTGGTGTTTATTTTTTTTGAACGCTCTCCTAATGTACAAGTGGCTTCAAACTCACTCATTTTGAACCGGTGGACATGCAACAACTGTAACCGAAAGGTAAACACAAAACAACAGTTTCCATTTAGAGCTCCTTCATGGATCTCAACACTTGTAAACACTTGCTCCATCGGGCTCGCGTGGCTCTCACCTCCACCCACACTCGTCAGTGCTACCAAGCCGACCAATCACAGAGCTTGCGCTATGCGTCATTGTGACGGGTAGTTACATTTTTTGAGAGGTGTGTGTCAGCATGGGCTATGCGTCGATAAAGTCTAGATCGGACATGTGGCCGGCCAGCGAAATACACATTAATAAAGCAGCATTTTTTAAATTAAACTATATAACAATAATTAATATTTATACAGTACTGTGATGGTTGGGTTTAGGGTTGGGGGTGAGGGTAGGTGTTAAAAAAAAAAATTTATTGGGTAATTTAATAGATAACCCAAATGACAGTCAGTACAACAGCTGTTTTTATGTTATTGTGACGGTTGGGTTTAGTGTTGGAATGGGGGTAGACATTAATAAAATACAATAAATCGGAAATAATAGAAAGAATTCTTATTAACTTCTGGCCACAAATGTATCTAATCTAGCAACAACCCTATGCATCCACGCGTAGGCTGCGCCAGAGAATATTCGTGCGCTTGACCTCTCAAAGAATGTAACTACACGTCACAATGACACGTGGCGCAAGCTCTGTGATTGGTCAGCTTGGTAGCGCTGACGAGTGTGGACGGGACCGAGAGCTGCCCGAGCCCATTGGAGAGATTGTTTACAAGTGTGTAGTCCCGTGAAGGAGCTCAAGATGGAAAGTTTTCTTTTGTGTTTACCTCATGGTTAAAGTCGTTGCACGTCCGCCAGTTCCTGCCTCAAAATTTGCGAGTTTGTACCACTTGTACACTAAAGAAGCGTTCAGAAAAACCAAAACACCAGCAAAGAAACTCGACAAAGAGGAACATAAACACCTCACTGCCAACTAGCGTTTCGGAAGTGTTATTGCAGAACAACAGAAAGAGCGTGCAGAAGTACGAATGCCTATCACTTGAAGCAGAAGTATAAACCAGGCTTTAAGCAGCCATCCACCATTAGAGCCATACCTAGCAAAGATAATGTCAGCGACTAAGATGCATTATAATTTTAGAGTTTTAGACTGCACAAATGAACAGTGGTCTCAATAGAGCAGGCACGTGCATAGATAGCCCTTTTAGCTCTTGAATAAAAAATGCCCCTCAAAAATGAATGAAAGTGCTCCTCCGTCTTCAGTTCATGATCGTCCTCCACCACAAGGCAACAAACAAACCTTTTACAGAACTGCCACAGAAAAAGACATGTCACTGAAAGTTTAATGAGCAACTACATTACATTACTACATAAAGTTAGCCATGTAGATAGTAAAAGTTCTTATTATTTTTGATGCTGAAATTACAAATAGATGAGAAGATACTAATACAATTACATGTACTCTAACTTTGATTATATGTATCCTAGAAAGTGCCCTAATAATAGTTTGCTAGTTTTTTGTAACTGGATCCTGACTACCTTAGATACCTCTTATTTGTGGTTGTGTTAAAATATCAACAGGTATGTCTATAACTGAACTAAAATATTTGACATTCTACTGTGCAGAAAAATATGCACTGCCATTTCAGTTTGTAATATTAAAGCCCCCTTATTACAGTTAGTCAAAAAAACTCCTATAAAGTATTAACTCCTATAAAGGGTTGATGCTGTAATAATATTTAGTAAATTGTTTATACTGTTAAGTGTTT
The DNA here is from genome assembly GCF_903798145.1 of Danio aesculapii. Lineage (NCBI taxonomy): Eukaryota > Metazoa > Chordata > Actinopteri > Cypriniformes > Danionidae > Danio > Danio aesculapii. The sequence continues at coordinate 22,163,788 of NC_079446.1, forward strand.
TGAACAAAACATTGTTCTTAATGATAATTACTGCTAATGAAATACATGACAGGCCTCAAAAAGGTTGCTGGTTTTAGCCCCGACTGGGTCAACTGGCATTTCTGAGTTTGCATGTTCTCCCCATGTTCGCGTGGGATTCCTCCGGGTGCTCCGGTTTCCCCACAGTCCAAAGACATGCGCTATAGGTGAATTGAATAAGCTAAATTGGCTATAGTGTATAAGTATGAAAGTGAGAGTGCATGGTACTGGGTTGTGGCTGGAAGGGCATCCGCTGAGTAAAACACATGCTGGATAAGTTGGCAGTTCATTCTGCTGTGGTAACCCCTGATAAATAAAGAGACTAAGCCAAAGGAAAATGAATGAATGAATGAAATACATGACATGACACAAATGACAAGTGTTTTTTAGTTAGCATAAAGGCTCAATACTTTCACTAGTACATTTTCAACATATCTCAAAGACAACAGGCGAAATTATATAATACTGTAGTTAGAAAATTGCACCTAATTTCTATATAATGCATTAAATATAATTAAGTGGCTGTAAAAGCATTGCAAAATAATAAAAAGTTATGCTTACTGCTTTGAATGCTCATTTAAAATGCATTACATTTTACTACATTGTATTCGTTTGTTGAATTACAGCTAACAAGCAATTAAGTTTGCAAAAGCATTACATTTACTTGACACTAAATTATTGTTTTTGTTTGGTATATATACTTTATATTTTTTAAGTTTGCATCATAGATAGCTTAACAAAAACATCTAGTGCTAGTCCTAAAATTGTCTTATTTTAATTGTTGTATGCGAATAAATGTTTTCTGGGAGTTTGTATTGTAAGAGTTGGTGTAGTTTTTGTCTTCAGTCTGGTTTCCCCATATGGTAAGTTGCTCAGCCTCCTCTGTGTATGTCATGATCTGGCTCACATGGACCTTTTCCCAAACATAATCAGCGCAGCAAAATCAGCAGGGCTCCTGTCTTAATTGCTTCAGACATGCAAGATGTTCATTTTTGTACAGTAGAGTCATGCATTTTCAACACGTTGAAAATTACAGAGAACACACAATGTCAGCTTCTGCCATTCACTCACACAGTTGAAATGGAATAAAAAGAGAAAAGACTGATAAAGCTCAAAATAGCTGTTTTACACTTTGTTCTGTTTGGAGAGAAAGAAAAAAAACCTTCTTTGCAGAATTTTGCAGTGGAGACATAACTCTCCCTTGCAGCTAGAAGAGACTTCAGTAGTGTTTTCTTCATGTCTGCTTGCCTTATTTTTGGCACATGTTTCTGGGTGGAGGGCAGTGCAGGTGTCAAATAAGTGGAGGTGCAGAATTAGCTGTTGGCTAATCAAACACGCCATTTAACAGGTAATTGCAAGTGTTTTTGGTTACGCAACTGCATCTGAGAACCATTTACAAAAAAAAAGAGAACATAGCTCTGTAAGTAACCATGCAGTTGTTATTATTTTTGAGTAAAATTGTTTTGAGTAAAAACTTTTCAATTTAAAACTTAGATGTAAAATTAATTACTGAGATTATTTTATTTTGAATAATAATAATATAATTTAACAATTATTATTTACTTAATATTATAACTATTACTACTTTTGTTTATAAGTATTATTTTAAAATGTGTTCATTTATTTTAAACAAAAGCACAATTAATGTAATTATAGCAGTGAAAATGATTTTCTCTCAACATTATCTCAATTTACAAATATCTGTTTACTATTTTAATGTATTTTACATTCATTTATTTATTTAATTTTGTTTATAGTTCTCAGTATCAGATTAATTTGCATACTTATAAGCATTTCTGCAACTGCAATTCAAAATAACTATACAACTGCAATACAAAATAACCACAGCGGAACAAACTGCCAACTATTCTGACATATCATTTATGCAGCAGATGCCCTTCCAGCTGCAACCCAGTACTGGGAAACACCCACACACTCTTGCATTCACACACGCACTCATTCTGTCATGATTAGCAGCGATCTAATCCTTACAGATTGCTGGAGAACCATGCATCTGTCACTGATCTGGACTACAAGTACCATCATGCACCTCATACACACCAGTTCCTGATTCCCCCTGCTTACACACACTCAAATGGTAATTCATCATGGTCTGATTACCTGAAATTTATATTCACCTCTCTCACACGCACACGTTGCTGAGTCTTGTTATTTTAACACTAAAAAGCAGTTTTTTGTCCTGCCGTGTCTAGTCGTGATTTTGACCCTTTGCCTTGTTTTATTGTTTTCGTTGTTTTTGCTGCCTGTCCTGACCATTCGCCTGTTTTTGACGACGTATTTTGGATTACCTGTATGCTTCTGTTTGCCCCTGTTTTGACCGTTGCCTACCAGACCATTCTCTGTTTAATAAACTGTGTGGATCCTCAACTCCTTTGTCTAGCATCCCTCATGTTACACATACACTAAGGCCAATTTAGTTAATCCAATTCACTCATAGCACATGTCTTTTGACTGTGGGGGAAACTGGAGAACGCAGAAAAAACCCCACACAAACACAGAGAACATGCAAACTCCAAACAGAAATACCAACTGGCCCAGCTGGGACTCCAACCAGTGACCTTCTTGAGGTGACAGTGCTAACCACTGAGCCACAGTGCCACCCGATTTCAGTTTAAATGTATTTTAAATGTATTTATATTAAATTAAATAATTAATGAATATTTTTACAAATATTTTTTAGATTATATTGTTAATTTATTTTTAATACTTTTCAGTCTGGCGATGCGGTAGCGCAGTGGGTGGCACGTTCACCTCACAACAAGAAGGTCATGTTGGGTCAGTTGGCATTTCTGTGTGGAGTTTGCATGTTCTCCCCGTGTTCGTGTGGGTTTCCTCTGGGTGCTCCGGTTTCCCCCACAAGTCCAAAGACATGTGGGACAGGTGAATTGGGTATGCTAAAATTGACCGTAGTGAATGAGTGTGTGTATGAATGAGTGTGTATGGATGTTTCCCAGTGATGGGTTGTGGCTGGAAGGGCATCTGCTGTGGAGAACATATGCTGGATAAGTTGGCGGTTCATTCCGCTGTGGTGACCCCAGATTAATAAAGGAATTAAGCTGAAAAGAAAATTAATAAATAAATTAACTTTTCAGTCTTGCATTACTTTATTGAGATAATTATACACATAATAAGCATTACTGTCATTTGCATAGGTATTTCTCACTTGCTCAAGTAATAATGTTTATTTTTAAGCAATTCATTTGTTTTGTTTTGTTGTTTTATTTTGCAGATGAATTTGGAAAAATGCCTTTAACTCACTTGTCTGTTCCTCTATACCAGTTACCTTTCATCACAATCATTGCATTTGATTTGTGCTCCTGCTATTAGGAGACATTTTTTTTACATTGATTTGATGTGTCTTTATTTCATATCACATCTCTCTCTCTCTCTCTCTCTCTCTCTCTCTCTCTCTCTCTCTCTCTCTCTCTCTCTCTCTCTCTCTCTCTCTCTCTCTCTCTCTCTCTCTGCTGTCTAAACTGACTGTATTAAACCCAATGAATATTTAATATGCTCACAGCACATACTGCATACAGTTTTCTAACTTGGAAGTCCTGTAGGTTAAAACGTATCATTTTACTACTGCTGCCAGTTTCAGTGAAGTTTCTCCACATTCTGTCCAACACAATCTCATGGCAATTTGTAACTTTTTGATTTTGTGGCTAATTCGTATGAATTAAAAAAATCTCATTCATACAGTTTAGTATGATTTGCTCATCCCCCCCAATGGCAGTTGGGTTTAGAGGCGGGGTTGGGTGCCACGCCTCCTTTTTAAAATTTTACATTTTTGTACAACTGAACTCCTACGAATTTGTACAAATTAGCCACTAAACTGACAAAACGTAAAAGAGTTTCCTCATGAGATCAGGCTGTTCTGTCTAACTGAACCTGTTATTTATAATTATATGTTTCTCTGAATATCTCAGTTCATTGCTTGATTATTGGCAATGCATGTAAAAGCAATGAACATAGAAATATTGAGACTTGCTGGTATTTTTCTGTGAAACAGTGACGTGTGAAATGTCAGAGGGATTGTTTGTCTGATTCCTTTATTGAGAGGATCTAAACCAATACTTGAGCACTAAAGTATGGAGGAAAAAAGAAAGAGGCTTAGAGAAGAGCATGGGGGAATCAAACAGAAATGGCACCAGGATTTACACCATCCTGCAAAAATCACTTCTTCTCAGGCTGGTTTTGAGTTTAAAACTGAGTACAGCATGAAGCATTCTTCACCGACTATAATGCCAGCTTTTTTAGCTTCCTTATTTATGCTTTTTTTTTTTTTGGATATTATCTTTCATGCAGTGTAATGTAGCTGTTTGTGAATGTAAAAGGTCAGCAAAGATCTTAAAGATCATCTTTTAATAGAAAGAATCAATTCTTAATTGCCTAAATGAGTGGTCAGCAATTCAAGTTTTACTTAAAATGCCAAACATTGCCCTTTGCTGTTTGCCTGTAGTTGTCTACTTGGCTTGTCTTGTCAGCATCGTGTTTAGCAAAAGAAACTATGATTGCAATTAAACTAACAGATCCTCAATTGAATTCGTAACCTTTTGATTTAGTGGCCATGTCCAGCTTGTGATGAAAGTTCATTAGCTAGTTCTACAAATGTATCATCATTGGTCTCAGGCTCAAATTTTTATGGGAAACCTGGTAAACCAGAGGACCTGCTAACTGACTGCATGTACCTAGAACCTTCTGTTCTCAGGTCCTTCAATGGGGCAATGCTGCTGAGTGAACCGCAAACTATTCCAGCATATGTTTTACGCAGTGGATTCCCTTCCAGCCACAACCCAGTATTGGGAAACACCCATACACACTCATTCACACATAAGCTCATACACTACGAATGATTTAGCTTATTTAATTCACCTATATCGCATATATTTGGACTGTGAGGGAAACAGATCTGCCAACTGGTACAGCCGGGACTCAAACCAGCATCCTTCTTACTGTGAGGTGACAGTGCTAACCACTGAGCTACCATGCCGCCCCAGGCATGGTAATAATAATAATAATAATAATAATAATTAAAATAATAATAATAAATAATAAAATAAAGAATAAGGAAGATAAACAAGGGCACAAAGAGCTATCAGTTTTAACATATCAACCAAATCCTTTGGTCCTGATTTCCACATTAAAAATTGTTGACATGGCTATGTCACTTAATGGCAAAAACAGTAGTGTTTATTGTTTACGCACATGATCAAAGTTTCTACTATGTTTTAAGTGTATTTTTTTGGTCTGGCATGTATACTACATTGTGTTTTAATGATTTTGTGTGCAGGGTTTAGGCAGAGAGGAAATAAAGGAAAGACAAGGAAATAAAAAGATTGGATAAGGAAACCTCGGGTTTGTGTGGGTGCAGCCTTAATTATTGGAGACAAACTCTAATTCATCATGGTTTTATCAAAAAGTTCTTGATCAACAAATCATCACATTAGAAGTATTTTTGAAGGATATTGTAACACTAAACTGATAAATCAGCTTTACTGGAACACGTTTAAAATATATTAGGAAGAGCACATGGCCAACCCAAACAAAGACATATCCACTTGCTCAGACGCAAGACAAACAGAGAAACATTAAATATAAACAGAACAGACAGAGCTGCCAGAGCAAAACCCTGACAGTACGCAACTCACCTAAAGTGTGTGTGAAATCCCTTAAAAAATCTCAATACTTCTTAAATCACCCACTTCTCTGCCAGCATGATAACCAGACGTCTCTCTCTCACCATCTGAAGGCTCATTGCCATCAGCTCCTGCAAACACACCGTTTCATCTATCATTTCATATCATCTCTTATAAATGACATTTAACTCTGTGAACATCCATAAGGGCAAATGTCCAGCGCTGATTTACATGGACTAGAGCTATGGTATCTTCTTCAAAAGATCTTCTGCCATTTCTGCATGAAGGTGTTGTGGGGTTAGGCTTTGGTCAGTGTAAACTTAAGAGCAGCAGACTCGGCAGGAGCTAAGAGGAAAGGTTTTCAAACACAAAGACATTTTGTTTGGCACTGTACATGAAGAATTAGCTCTCACGTCAGCTTCGCATACCTCTGATAGCAGTGTTTTCCTCCTTTCCTCTGCAGTTCTGTTTTTTCAGGCCGGCATATAATAACATACATTTAGCAGGCCGGCTAAAGCCAAAGACCCAGCTGAAAACCTGGATCGTCTCTGAGAGGTAATAAAAGCAGTTTCTGAGGGTCCAGTTAAGCAGATTCATGCACAATTTATTGGGTTAATTCAGGTTAATTGTTTATATTAATAATAGATGTATAGATTGATTTTTTTTAAGCTTTGTTAGTTGTAAGAGTTAGTTTATGGCATACCCAGCAGGCACACACTGTCATAAGACGTTAATATTAGGTTAGATTTAGGTTGTGGTTAGGTGTGGTTTTGGTATATTTGCATTTCTGTTGGCAAATCTGTGTTTCTTTTCCCATGTAATAAATTAGCAATAAACACCCTCTGGCTCAGCCTCTATATTTGTAGCCACACCCCAAACACTCGCTATTGGTTAAGCTGGAATATGATTGAAAGATTTTAGTGGACTGTGAGCTGTGTTGAACATTTTTAAACACCACTATAAAATACCAACTATGATATATGTGAGTGCTGAAATTTTAAAAACGTGCCGACGGCAGCATTCCTTGCTTGCATTTTGAGTTGAAAACTTCTGATTGGCCAATATGTTCACACACTCAACAGATATGACTGCGATTGGCTTAAATGATCATTACTCTTCACTGAGTTGACACTGAATTCAATACTTTTGACATTCCTGGTGCCCAAAATGTTCAATGTTTATGTAATGGAGGCCAGCTAGTGAAGTGCTATGCAGGTAAACCTCACTCCTCTGACCACAAAGGGATGCCCTGGTCTTTAGCCTCCTTGTTAGTGCAACCGACTCTCATACAAAGAATTGCTGGTTCGATCCCACAGGTTGGGGCAGTTGGGTTACACGTGGGGGCTCGTCTGGGATTGAACTGAGGTTTAGGGGGGTGAGTGTAAAGGAGGCCAGCTAGTGAAGTGGTATGCAGATAAACCTCACTTCTCTGACATCAAAAGGTGCTCTAGCGACAGACGCTAGAGACCATGGTCTTTAGCCTCTTTGTTAGAGCAACCGACTCAAAATACAAAGAATCGCTGGTTCGATCCCAGCTCAGCTCGGGTTGGGTGCAGTAGGACTGATGGGTTACATTTACACGATTGAGGTAAACTTTTGTAGATTTTTTATGAAGCCTATGATATGTCACATTCAGTCTCTCCTATGTAATAAACATGAATAAAAAGAATCGTACATACAGCTCCTTTATCTTGAACATTAACTCTTAAATAACCTGTTGCATAATTAGCATTCAGTTTATTGTACCAGTGAACATATCTGCCAAAATCTGGTGATGCAAACTGCAGCAATGGTTGTTCTCCAAACTATTCTCACTGAGCTTTTGTGTAATTTCTTCAAGGTTCAGAAAGATTTTCAATAAGCTCTGCCTATTGATTGACTGTGACTGTGTGCTTATTTGCAGACCTTTTTGAGTCACTGAAGATGGAAATCGACAAGGTGGAAAACAGCAGTAGGCGGATAATGAAATGTAATTTGCACTGTTATTTCAGACGAGCATGTTTGCCTACAAGTGAACAAGTGAAATCCTTTGCTTTTCAATGTTTTGTATCCATTTAAATGATTTAGACCTGTGAATTACAAAATAAATATGACAAAAAGAGAGAACAGAAGGTTACTAAAGACCAAGCAGAAGAGTTGATGAGTTGAGCAGAAGAGATGCCACGTGGATGACCTCCTTTCAGAAAGAGGCAAGCATAGAACTGTGTTTATTTTCGGCGTCAAAGAAAACGCTTGTGTGGGTGATACTGGCCTTTTGTGAAGTTCCTGAGAATATACATTAGCACACACACATATTAGATTTTTGTGAATTGTGGGGACTTTCCATTGACTTCTGATTTTCAAACTATATTTTCTATCTGCAAAATCAATCCTACTCCTAAATATTCCCCTTATGGAACACTTGTTTGCTTTTTTAGACTATCACATATATTCTGTTTCCCTTATGGGAACAGTGTGGATATTTGGTCCCCACAATGTAGCATAAGCAAGTACGCACTCAAACCTTTACTTTCTGAACTTTTGTGTGTGTTTATGTGTGTCTGAGTGGATTTAGTCCACAAATTTGAAAATTCACCCCAATGTGTTTGCGTTGGAGGCTCTTTCATCTAAAATAACATTCACATCAGAGCGCGGGTGTGACATAAATCCAAACCATACATACAGAGGGCTCAAAGAGTGTACAGCAATCCTCAGTCACATATCTTCTTCCTGGAAATCTGTTTATTTGAGACTATCCTCTCATCTTCTCATCTTGTCTTTGCTCATCTCATCTCTTTTCTCTTGTGTTTTGCAGTGCCTTTGCTGGTATTCCCTTTTTCACTGATTTCCTTTTTACTTCCTTTTCCTTTTTCCTTTTTACTGTTTGTTTTGTCTTGTACCTACTGTATCCTTTCTGCTTTCTGTATTTACTCATCTACATTCTTAAAAGTTGAAACATCTATAGCAGGGTTCCTCAATTGGTACTGGGCTGCACAAGAAATTTTTAATTGTATCTGTTTTATTTACTATCTGAGTCTGAACGTTCTTCTATTTTCAAAAATGATGGTATTTTCTCGCTTACATCTCAGCCACTTGAACCCCCAAGCAACAAAATGAGTAAGAAACAGACGGCTTTGGAGAGTTTCTTTGCTGAGGAGAAAAGGTCTAGCGAAGGGCCCATGAACTGCCAAGGAATAGATCCGCAACCATTTGTCAACAAATCAGGTGAATTCAGCATATCTGTGAAAGAAGATCAACTGTTGGAGATCACAAATGACGGTGGCTTTTTAGGGGCTGTTCGCATATCATGTCTTTTCTAGAGTTTGTACAAGTTAGTTATTTCCAATGGAAGTGCGTGGCTTGCACCTAGCAACCTACAAAGCACCCCCCCCCCCCCTCCCTTTCTCCAGTCTCTGGTAAAATTGTGAAGCGGTCTGTGGTGATAAAAAGGTTAGGGACCACTGATCTATAGGGCCTTTCAGTTGTTTTAGTATTTTGTCTCCTCTCATCTGCTCTTTACTCGTACATTTTCACACCTCTCATCCCTCTTTTTTGCTTGATAAGTTCAAGAAACTGGCTAAAAAATGGAAGAAAATGTGGCATTTTTCAGTAAATCCATTTGTACAAGCTTTTTTGAATGCGATAATTCGTTTGACAGCATTAATGTGATAAAGATGATATACAGGCCTAACTACAGTATGTATAAAAATATGTTAATTTATTCATAGTCCCTTTATTAATCAGGGGTCGCCACAGCGGATTGAACCGCCAACTTATCCAGCATATGTTTTACGCAGCGGATGCCCTTCCAGCCGCAAACCATCACTGGGAAATAATTATGTTAATATGTTATTTAAAAATCAGATACAAACACCACCACACTTATACAAAATGCCGGAGAATATACTTAACCCAGCCTGCCATGTAATCGCTGCAATGAAATTTCCATCTTGTTTTGCATTAATCCAAGTCTTTACTGGCATTTTGGCAGAATAAACAACCGTAACGTGAACATCGAGATGTGCAGCAGTAGTGAATGTTTGGTGATGGTAGGTTCATTACCAGAACAAAAATGAAATGCAACCCTTGCAACAAAACTAGACGGTGATTTTTGTGGAGCACTTTTCCCGCTTACAAAAATAAATTAATAATAATGTAGATTATGCCTCCATTTGTTATTTTGGGATGTGTGGAAGATATTAGCATGACGGAAAAACTATAGTAATTTACAATAAACATGTTTTGAACCACATAGTAAAGAGTATAATGTGTATAACTCTTTGTTAATGATTGCTACAAAAAACTGTAGCATAGTACTGATACTCTGCAATAAATGCGGTAACGTTGGTGTAAACTGGTGCATTCATGATGGCGTATAGATACAGCGTAGAAAACTGAAGCCTATTGAATAATTTGCTTATAGCTATAGTTAAGTTGTACCACAGCGACAATATAACTACTATGACAGTAATTCACTATAGTATGCTTCCAAACACTATAGTATTTACTATAGTATTTTTCATTTACAATAATAGCTTATACAGTATCTACCGCCTCAATGACGAGCAAATAGTTCAGTAGAAAACTTGGCCCTCTTTATGATATAAGGATCATGCCTAACAAATGTGGTTATTTTCTATTTATATCTCCTTCTAAATATGGTATAAATCACAAAAATACGGACTTTCCATTCATTTTTTTTACTTCCTGCCCATCTCAATTTTTGCACCTCACCAGAATTACGTGATTGAAAACAACCTGTTAATTTGATGTATTTTCTTTTTGTTTTGTCTCTTCTCATCTACTCTTGCCAGATCATGTTCTTTCTGTCATCATTTAAGTTTCAGCTTTCTGAATTACATTATAATTTATTTGACTCACTCTCTCGTCTCAGATTTTTTTAGTTTTCTTCCTTCTCTTTTTATCTACTCTTGCCTTTTCATTTGCTTTCAGTATCCTCATCGCTGTATCGGTTCATCATGGGTTTTCTGTATCCTCATAATGCTTTTTTGTGTCTCACTTTCTCAGATTTAGGTTCTTCGAGATTTTTTTTCCATACCTCCCTTTAAATCATTTTGTATTGTCTTGTCTTATGTTTCCTCTAATCTCATCTGGTCTCATCTCATCTTTCATGTCATTTCTCCCATCTCGTCTTTCTTCTCTGTATTATTCTGAATGCCTTGTTAGTGTATATATGCTAACAATTACATGAACACTGCATTGATTTCCTTCCCTCTGATCTGTTTCATGTGTTTCAGCAGAGTTGGCAGAGAGAGGAGTAGGAGCTACACACAGCAGTTTAAAGAAACACTGAATGTATGTCACATTTAATAACTCGGGTGCATTTCCTAAAACCATCTTTATAGCCAATTAATATCACAAGTTCCATCATTGCAAGATAGTTCACCAACCTAGAGTTTCTTGAATTCATCATTCCAGTGAACATTCGCAAACTGCGTCGCAATCTTGTGTAGTTGGTTAGAAGTTCTTGGCTTTGTTTTATTTTGAGTTATACTTCTTTGCTCTATTCCTTTCAAACACTTCACCATACACTTTGAATGATTTTGAGAAATTAAAGTTGTTTCAAGAGTTCACACTTAGCTCACGATTTATACATAGCTTGTTTGGTGTGCTGTCCCGGGAGAGAGCCCTGAACTCAAGGTATCCTCGAGCCAAGGGCTCCCTCCTTTCACAGGGCGAGGGGAGACTGAGCTCAGGTCGATCTGAAACTCCCCCGCTGCTGAGGCCAAGGTGAACTTCCTGGGAGTAAGACATTAGAAAAAAGATTTAGGCTTATTTTATTTATAATATAGAGCACATTTGGATGGTGGGAGTAAACCAGGGAACCTGGGGGAAACCCACACAGAGAACATGCAAACTCCGCACAGGAACACCAGATGGCCCAGTGAAGACCCAACGCCATTGGTATTCTTGCTGTAAGGCTAACGTGCTAGTCACTGGGCCACCGTGCCACCCATTCTTGATAAAGGTGGAAGAAGAGGAGGAGGGGGGTTTCTTCCAGACGAAGATAGTTGTAGAGAGAAACTGAGGATATATGTAGTGACTTGGGATCCTTTGATTGGAGGATCATGATTAGCTAATGTGGACCAGCTGGGTCAATCATGAGCACATGCTCCTCTCGAAATTGGTTTAAAATTTAAACTTCACTTATTGTAAAGTTATTTTTATAGCAGTTTAGTTTCCAACTGACAATTGCAGTCGCTTCTTAGTGCACTTCAAAAATATTTATACAATATGAACGATCTTGAGTTGTGCAAGAAAGGTGACTTTTTATTATTTACAAGAGAACATCTGTTACATTTCTGAAGATCGGTGAAACAAAACATATACGTTATGGTACATGTATACACCTGGCTATAACGTGTATTTTAAAAAATAGGTCTATCTAGCCTACCTACAGTATATATGATGTCTGCAGTGTTTTGAGTTTTGCATCAAAAAATTGAAAAGTAATTAAAATAAAAAAAACAATTACACTGTTGTAAAATGTAACTTCTGAAACCAAATGTCATTTTACAAACAACAAATAAATGTGATTTTTTACACATATCATTGTGTATCTATATGATTTGAACATGTGATTAGGCTACAATACATGTTATTGTAAGCAGTTTTATGTTTTATTTACATTATGGAATATTCTCAAAAATATTTCTATAAGAAAGGAAATATTGGATAAAAAATAAAATATGATAATATTGAAATTATGGTAATTATTGAATATCAATAATTACATATTGTTATTATTGTATATGTCCCCAATTCGGTCCCTTGTTCTCCCCTTACTTACCAGCACAGACAGTCATCTTCTGAGTACTAACCCTATCTGAACTCCATTTCCCATAACCCCATGCCTGGAGCTGATTACAACGCACCTAAACGCTATCACCACTCACATATAAACCGCTTCTCTCCCTGTATTCAATGCTAAGTCTTGTTTTGCCCTGCGAACACTACTAAGTGGGTTTTATTTATTTATTTATTTATTTATTTATTTATTTATTTATTTATTTTAATTAAATTTGCCTAAATCTGATAGTCAATTTTATAGACGAATTACCGGTTTGTAAACATTGAGGATGCGTGTGCAGCGAGGTTGCAGAAAAAAAAAAACGGGAGCGCAACTATCTCATTGAAACTCCAAGTTATTTTACAAGGGAGAAGTTAAAGGCTTACAAGTCTTTGGATGCCTACAATTTTGTACTGTGTGGTCATGTGCAAGAAATAATGTTCCATGATTTCCAGATTCTAAAATTTGTAGTGCTTAAAATCGAGGTTTGCCTAGCCAAAGAAAAGGAAAGAAGATGGAGCTACACAAGGCCTGGGTAATCATCAGCAAGCAAAACAACTGCATTCTGACAGCGAACTGCAGCTGCATTCTCAGCATTCATTGTCCGCAGTTTAATTAACCATATTTAACTGTTTTTGCTGAAATCATTGCTGCAATCAAAAATGAGTAATGTGTATGATTCAGCATAGCGTGAACTTACCTGATATGAAATGAGAACTGCAAAGTCGAGCATTTTTAATTAGGTCCTCACTCCATTCAGCTCCTTTTTAGCCAAAGACGTCTGCGGAGGGCATTAAAAGCAGTGTGGTGTACGGTAAAAGTTAAGTTTTCTATTTTTGGCATCCTACCGCACAACACGACATGGGTTTGCTATTGCAACCGGTCTTTTTTGCAACCAGAAACACGTGTGACGTCATGTGTGACGTAGGTTGGTAATTCCTCTATAGACTATCCGTTGCCAACTTTGACTGTTTTCTTCGTTTTGCCTGTTTGCTGCCTGCTTTTGAACCTTGCCTGAACCTGATTACGATTGTTTTCTGCCTGCCCAGGAGCCCAGCCTGTATCTTTACTACCGCTACCAGCTGCCTACCCATGACCTTGGTCTGTATTGACATTTCTGTATTTCTGAGGAATGTACCGATGATACTTAGTTTGACGACTATACTTATCTCACTTTGTGGGCCTGGCTTTTCATGTTGTGTGACTCTATAAACTACATAATATTGTGTTCCCTAATTTAAATTACAATCGTGCAAATGGATCTCTAGTCTTATGAAGCCTCATTACAGTATATCATTGTACATCATTGTTGTATATCAATAATTATTGTACAAGTGTATTGTACAACAATTATTGCACATCAATAATTACATATTGATATTGTATATCCTTGTATTTTTTTTATGCAATATTTACTGTCTTATCATTTTACTTGTTGTTTTATCCAATATTTACAGTGTATTTATATTACAAATTGTATAAAATTAAAATTATGGAAAGTTTCTCTAAAGAAAGTACCCCACATCATGGAGCATCATAATGGAAGTTTTGCAATCTAACTAAGGTTAACAACTAGGTATTATAATTCTCTGACATAGTTCTGGAAACACTTTTCACTACATCATTTATTTCCTGAATGATACATAGTACTATGGTAGTCCAGCCACGAGGTATATCATTGTTTGGGAAATGCACCCCTTATTTGACATACCCTAAAACCACATCACACATATATTGTGCAGTTCACTCGACATTATTTTGCAAGTTTTGTCTCTGGTGGGACGGTGGAGAAGTGCTTAGCATTGTCGCCTCACAGCAAGAAGATCGCTGGTTTAAATCCCAGCTTGGCCATGTTCTCCCCGTGTTCATCTGGATTTCCTCCAGGTGCTCCGGTTTCCCCCACAGTCCAAAGTCATGCGCTATAGGTGAATTGGGTGAACAAAATTGGCCATTGGTTGTGATGATTAAGGGACTTAGCTGAAGGAAAATGAATGAATGAATGAATGAATGAATGAATGAACTTTTGTCTCATTACTGTAATCTTTAATGAAGAATAATTCTGGAAAACATTTTAAAAGTATGTCCACATACATTGATATTGACTGTCTGGCATCAGTTTATTCCAAAAGCAATCTCAATTCTCACAGCACAAATTGATTTTTACTATAGCCTGAGCAAAGAATCAAAGTCAGCTAGAATTGAAAGTGAAAGGTGGTCCCTATTATCTAAAGCAACAATGCTGAAGTGTCACATAACATGATTTAATCTTTACTTCCACCACACAACAACAGTTTCTGGAAACTCTGAAGCATTCTCTCACAGTGATCTGCCATTCTCTCTGTGTGCTGAGACATATAGAAACAATCCTTAGTGCATCTCATCACGTTGTGGTTTTTGATGGCAGAGAATGATGTAAGCACTCACAGTACCCAGTGTGCCCGACGCAAGAGTCTTTTAAACCCTTTGAAATCCATATCAAAGAGCCAATCGTGAAAACTCCAATGTTGTGAGAAACTTTCAAGTTTGCTTGACTTTGATCTCTCTGTTCATGTGACACAAGTACTGTATCTCTCATGTCTCACCCTCATAAAACCAGCAGTTTGTGAAGTGAGCACTTATTACAGGAGGAGTACATAACACAATCACAAGACTGTGACTGAATTTTCCTGTCTAAGGAACTTTATGTTTTTTTTTTTTTTTTTTTTTTTTTTGCAGAGCCATTTTCAGACAGTTACATCTAGGTACATAAGTTAGAAACCATAAATCACATAGTTTATTAGGTTAGGGTAATATCAGAGCCACACTGTTAAAATATTCATTAATTAACATTTTGTACCTTCGACAACTTTTGATGTTAATGTTTTAAATTGAAAAAGTAACTTTTTATTGACATTTTCATCAGTTTGCATTAGTTAAATTACAGTGCAATAATCTTTATATTATTTATCATATTATTTATTATTTCAAACTACTAAAATGCCAATGAAAGTGCAACTGCAGTAAAACTGCAGTGTTGAACATTTAAGAGGGACTTATGATGAAAATGATATTTTGTAAGCTGTTTGGAAAGAACTGTGTGTAGGTATAGTGTGTCCACTGTCATATTGGAGTAATAGAAATACAATAAGTCCCTTTTTTCTTAAATTTCCTGATGTATAATATGATCCAAATCCCTCCTATTTTGAGACCCACCGCGACATGACGTAGGAGTGTGGTTTCCCCACCCACTGAATTGATTGACAGTCGCATATTAACATGTCTCCATAGTATCGCGTATAATCAACAAGACAGAAACTGCACAAAGCAACTGGGATTAAAAGATCTGTTTAACTCGCATCATTTATCATCAAATGTGATCAAGAATGAGTTTTACAAATTGAAAACTTTTTTAAAAATGCATGTTTGTAATGAATAAAAGCGATGTTTACCATCTTTACTTTATCCCTACAGCCGCATGTCAGTACAATTATAAAAGACGCTTCAATCCCGGTTTGTGGATGTTAAATCAAGTTTATTTTGTACATTAACATAACGAATGTCCATACAGTAGTGGATATTAACGTATATCCTGTCACATTTGCATGCAAAATCAGTGCAAATTAAACGCACATGCTGTGTGTGTGTGTACGTGCGTGAACTTTGTAATGACGTTCCTTGTCTGTCACTGTGCTGTTTATCTGACGCAGTCGATGCGGAGACTGTGGCACACTCTGACAGGCTTTTAAACATCAAAAGTAGACAGAGAAGAGATCAACGTCACATATTGCACTTCATAACTGTAAATAAACTGAAAAACATGAAATACAGAACTTGTTAATTAACAGATATGTTTTAAAGTGTGGAGGTGTAAAAAGTGATTAGTTGACTTTATTAAGTGAAGTGAGTAAACCTGTTGCCTTAAAATTATTAAGTAAATGAACTCCATATTCTGTTCATAACTATAAAAATTACCCTGTCATACCTCAAGAATATTATGTGTAAGGGCAGTGCATTCTGTCTCTCCTCTCCTACAATGAAACATTTATTAAGCACGTTTTTTTTAAAAGTCTTATAAATAATCGGTGGCATCGGGGGTCAGTGGTTAGCACTGTTGCCTCTCACTGGTTCAAGTCCCGGCTGGGCCAGTTGGCATTTCTGTGTTGATTTGCATGTTCTCCCATGTGTTAGCAGAGTCACGGTTTCAGGCCAGATTGACCATCAGGCCACCGGGAAATGTCCTGGCAACATTGGCTCATTCTAAAAATGTATACATTTCAGGAGAGTGTGATCGCCTCTAAAACAAACACTATAGGTTGGTATGATGCCATTATTTTTTGTGCTAGCAGATGAATGAGTACCTCCATTTGGACTGTGTTACCAGTTTGTCCAGTGGCTCGCAACATTCAGTTGAAGTCAGAATTATTAACCCCCCTGAATTATTAGCCCCCTGTTTATTTTTTCCCCAATTTCTGTTTAACGAAGAGAATATTTTTTCAACACATTTCTAAACATAATAGTTTCTCAAAACTCATCTCTAATAACTGATTTATTTTATTTTTGCCATGATGACAGTAAATAACATTTTACTAGATATTTTCAAGACACTTCTGTACAGTTTAAAGGCTTAACTAGGTTAATTAGGTTAACTAGGCAGGATAGGGTAATTAGGCATGTTATTATATAACGATGGTTTGTTCTGTAGGCTATTGGAAAAAATATAGCTTGGAGGGGCTAACAATTTTGACTTTAAAATAGTTTTTAAAAAAATTAAAAATTGCTTTTATTCTAGCCAAAATAAACCAAATAAACATTTCTCCAGAAGGAAAAAATATTATTAGACATACTGTGTGAATTTCTTTGCTCTGTTAAACATAATTTGGGAAATATTTAAAAAAAGAAAAAAAATCAAAGGGGGGCTAATAATTCTGGCTTCAACTGTACATCGGCGGACATGAGATGCAGAGAGGAGTTGACAGTGACAACGGGGTACGAGTCTGGTGAAGAACGCTTCCAGGAAGCAGGTAAAACAAAATCAAAAGGAAAAGATTTAAATAAACAAGTAAATAACAGGGTGAGAATGTGGTAAAATCTGAAAACATTTTCTGGATTGCCTTTTAAAACACTGTCGGTTGGGTTTGGGGAGTTTTTTTTTTTTAAACTATTGGCTAGGTTTAGGGCAGGGGGTGGGTGGGGTCATTAGTCAGTCAGTCAGTCAGTCAGTCACTCGACAGAGGCCTCTGGTGAATTTACGCAGGAAGAGCAGGTGCGCATGGCACTGGCGAGAGAAATTTGAGATCTCAAAAAGCGTACATAGCCGCCTCTGGTGGATTCGCGAAAACAGAAACTGCAATAAAATGTATATCCTGACGTATTTGGAGTTCTCCAGAAATGTATATAGGGCTAAGTTTTCAGAATGAGCCTGGGTTGGATCTTTTCCAGTACTAGGTTGAAGCTTGAAGGGCATCCGCTGCTTAAAACATATGCTGGAATAGTTGGTGGTTCATTTCACTGTGTTGCCATGACACAATAACAGATTTTCAATGTGAACACAAGAAATCTTGTGAAATCCCTTAAAAGTTCAGAACAAACTTGGTGGATGAATAAATAAACATTCTGCCACAAATTGACAAGCTGATCCTTCATCTCTGCTGTTCAAATTGATTCACTCTGTGCTGTGCCATGACTGTATTTGTTATGCTTCCGTCTTGTCAACTTGTTTTCTGATTGGATACTGTTACATTTCACATTATCTCCTGTACACGCATTTGTCCTCTGGGTTTCCAACATACATCAGGATTTCTGATCATAAATATTCAACATGTTGAATATTTACCATTCGATTTGAGTGAATCGAATTGATTATCTTGTGCTTTATGTTCCTCAATACCGCAATCGAGACAACATACTCTTAAACAGCCAATGGAAATTTCAGGAGAGTACATAGGTTTTAATAGATCAAAAGAAATAATGCTAACAATATTTAAAACTTAAAGTCAAAGCCTACTTACACTTGGCATTCTGATGTGGCCTCATTGCTATTTTTATCTCCGCTAATGCATTCATAGCAGCCTGGTTACCAGATTTTGGTGAGTATCTTATAGACGTCTAAAAATAGGCCAAAATTAGACCGTCATCAAATAATTAGAAATGAATGACTACACATGTAAAGTCAGTCTAATCTGTCTATTTGACGACTAGTCTAGTTTCGGGCTATTCTTAGATGTCTGTTAGATTTTCACTGTCAGCCCAAGTTTAGCATTGTTTTAGCCAATAAGCTAAGCTAGACGTCTATTAAACAAAAAATTGCTTGCTGGGTAGTGATCAGATAGTGTTTGGGGTCAATTGTTAGGCCTGCATTTTAAAACTTTAGCCTTAATGTTTATGAGAGAAGTTGGTGCTGTTTTTAGTACATTTTCTTCCTGAATAACTTTTAGGAAAATTTAGTTTGAAAATTTGTATTTTCTGTTAAATTAACATCAGATTTGGATACCAAATGCTGTTTCCATGTTTCATAGTATATATTTCAGATATGCACCTAATTATTATCTTTATTGTAAGTATTTAATTAATATATAGAACAATGAGTTAAGAAAGATGTGAATTCTGATTCCATTATTTTACTTTACAGTAAACACATGAACGGCCTGTGTACCACAATGTACTTTGCATAAAAGTGTCTGCTATAAATATAAATGTAATTTATAGTATAGTACAGAATACAGAAAATCCTGCTTGTTTATGGAATCCCTTATTTTTCTTCCTCTGCACCATATTGCCTGGAGGAGACTTGTTTGTAAAAGAGTTGAATTCGCATTACAAAGGCTTCATTGAAATAGATGATTAGGACAGTGTGTGTTTCTATAGCACAATCTATCCCCTGCAGTAAGCTGACGAATGCCTCATTATCACTCCTTCTCTATTGATCTTCCTTCTCTTTCCTGCATGTACCCTCAGGTCCTGTATGTATGTATGTATGTGTGTGTGTGTTTACATACACATTTAATTATAATGTCATGGCAATGCATCAATACATTTGTAATTCTCAAGACTCAAAATGCATTTTGGAAAGTTTTTTACTGCCTGTGGCTCATGTGCACAGCTAGACTGAAATATGTAATCCATGCATCCTAATATGACTACTGTTTGACCCACATAAATAACGCTCGATCCACCCTGAAGGATGTCAAAACAAGTGTGTGCAAGTGGGTTGGGGAATGGGGTCCTACCCTTTCAATACTAGAAAATTGTTCACATTGATCTGCATCTTAAATAATGATAGCCCATTAATGGTAAAAAAAAAACAAAAAATATACATATATTTTTGACTCATAATGGTTCATAACAAGGCAAATGCATGATTGCGCCAATAGGCAGGAAAATATTCAGTTGGCGACCTGAATTTGGCAGATGTATTTAATGATAGACACCGTAAATGTTAAAAACAGACTTCTTTTGCAAATCAGGTGTATGTATCTAGCCTAAAAGCAACACAGCCTCATTACGAAAACGTATATAGACCTATATACATTTCTGGAGATCGGGAATTATGTAGCCAGAGCTATGTATGGCTGCATTTCATTTTTAAAACGAATACTACAGGGCGGTGTGATGCCGTTCCTTTTCGTGCTTACCAGCTGACCACTTACCTCTGTATGGACGGCTTTTCCGCTGTTACCAGTTTGTCCAGTAGCTCGCGGACTTGAGACACAGAGCAGAGTTGACAACGACAACGGGGTTTGAGTCCAGTGAAGAACAGTTCCAGAAAGCAGGTAAGACAAAAACAAAAGCTAAAAAATAACATAAGTAAAACAAGTAAAAAACAGGGTGAGAATGTGGTCAAATCTTAAAATGTGGTAAAAATCTGGACGCTTTTTCTGGATTACTTTTTAAAACACTGCGGTTAGGTTTGTTGAAGTGGGTGGGCGAGTCAATCTGTGCTTTTGATAAAACTATTGTTTGGGCTTAGGCAAGGGAGAGGGTGGGAGGGGGTCGGTTGGTTGGTCAGTCAGTAAGTCGGTCAGTTGACAGCGGCCTCTGGTGGATTTACATGAGAACAGCAGGCGCGAATGGCACTCCTGGGAGAAATTTAAGATCTGAAAAAGCGTACACCACGACCTCAGGTGGATTCGTGAAAACAAAAACTGCAAAAAAACTTAGCTCCTGTGACGTATTTTGCTTTCTCCAGTAATGTGTGTATATATAGGGGTACATAATCAGAATAAGCCTGGGTTGCCTATAAGTATTGCAAAATTAGACTCAGCAAGTGTACTTTTAAAAATGTGTACTTGAGTATATTTATATCATTACTTTTGCTTCACTATTTCCTTCAGTCTATTTTTTTCTTGTCTATGGCAATTGACTAAGAGGAATAATTTTGTCCTGGGAATCCTGTATGATCAAATTGAGCACAGAAAAATCTATTCTGATAGACCAACCTCAAGACACAGACACTTCATTAATTCAGCAAACAGGAACAACATGGAAGCATTAAAATTACAAAATTATTACATACAATGACAAGCGTCTGTTTAGACTGCACGTCACCAATGACTGAAATCATCAAATGGCCTTAAACAATATCTAAAAGCACTACAGAAGTTACGTTTTCAAATACAGCACATGTATAATGTATTCTATCAGTGCTGCATGAGCTGCATGGTTTTGTGGCGCCAACTGCTATAGCTTGTTAGTCAGGGTTCAAAAAGCACAACCTAAGCGTTAGCATATTGTCACAGCTTGGTTTTTGTCCCTAGGTTTACACAGATTTTGCTCATGTTAAACCAGTCTCACTTTTTACATATAGTCTACGAATGGCAAATAATTCAACATAATATAATATAATATAATATAATATAATATAATATAATATAATATAATATAATATAATATAATATAATATAATATAATATAATATATTATAATATAATATAATATAATATAATTTCATTCATTCATTCATTTTCTTTTGGGCTTAGTCCCTTTATTAATCTCAGGTCGCCACAGCAGAATGAATCGCCAACTTATCCAGAATATGTTTTATGCAGTGGAGGCCCTTCCCGCTGCAACCCATCACTGGGAAACATCCATACACACTCATACACTACAGACAATTTAGCCTACCCACTTCACCTATAGCACGTGTCTTTGGACTTGTGGGGGAAACCGGAGCACCCGGAGGAAACCCACGCAGACACTGGGAGAACATGCAAACTCCACACAGAAACGCCAACTGACCCAGCCGAGGCTGCAGCTGGAAGGGCACCCGCTGCGTAAAACTCATGCCGGAATAGTTGGCAGTTCATTCCGCTGTGCTGACCCCCGATAAGGGGCTAAATAGGGGCTAGGTTGAAGGAAAATGAAATAAAATAATAATAATAATAATATAATAATTAAACCTCATATGTATTCAGTATACCATTTTTGTACAGGTATGTTTTGCAGTTCTGCAGTCATGCAAGTCTATCCTGGGTTGGTGATTTTAGTATTGGAGTAAGAGTTTCATCTTCAGACAGTAAAGGTAGCTTTCCTTTTAGACTGAAGACATCTCAACAACAACAACCTTCATCCCACTTGATGTATTTCAAGGATCGTCCAGTCCAACCCTGCAAGTATTGCTGCTAATCCTTTTTCCACAGCGCAATGTGAATATTTGCAAGCAGGTTTTTTAATTCTGCTGACTGGCAATGTGCTATCAGCATATCAATGTACAGTAGCTGTCACTCAGTTTTATTATTATTATTTTGCAGTAATTGATGCTTTGTGAATACAGTGATTATTTTGATGTTGATGTTTGATCGGTTGGCTGGGTTAATCTCCCACTTGCTCCGCTTTCGTTTTACCTCTCTGTTTTTATGTGTGACATTTGGTTGAATCTGCAGCCTCCCCCGGGTGTCTGTGTTCATCTGCAGACATGAGCAACAGCGGCACGTGCCCTCGCTCTACCTCCCTCCCTCCTTCTCTTTCCAGAGCCTTTTCAAGTCAGACTTCTTCTGTGCTTCGTGCCTTCCACCAACTTCGTGTCCTCCTTTCTGTGTCTCAATTTCTGATTCTCTTTTTCTTCTAGATCCAAACTACTTTTTCTTTTCAGTTTTCTTTATTCTTTAGTCCTCACTGCTGTCTTCATTTCTCATTCTCTTTCTCTATTCTGTATTGTTTCCTTCTCTTTTTTTGTTTTCTTTTAAGATTTCTTAATGGATATTTAGAGCAATTTAATGGCAGGAACTTGGATCTTACACTGATGAAATGTAGTAGATGACTGATTTTCATCTGGGGAACAAGAAGATTGATATTTAAAGTTTGTTCTCGCATCCACTTACCACAGATTTTAAGAGCCATAAATGATAAAAGAATACCCATATTTATTTTTGTTGTTTTTTTATGTTTTGTTATGTGGGTAAAAGATGAAAAAAATGCTTTAAAGCATCTAAAGAATATAAGTGTAATACAGGTTTAATTTTCTATTTAATACTTGTCCATTTTCATTTATTTCGTGAGCAAAAAAAAAAAAAAAAAAAAAAGTCTTTTCCAGCATGATTTACAGAAGACACTTACTAAAATATCATTCAGTGTCAGTTGTTTATTTATAAAAAAAAACATATAATAAAAGATAATCAATAAACAATAATCTTGCATATACACTGATATATTGAATTTCTGTATAATTGCGTACAAACAATGCATATACATATGTATATATAAGTATATATGTATATGTATATTCATATACATATACATATATACTTATATATACATATGTATATATATATATACATTTATATATACACACACACAATATTATTGCATTGTTTGTACGCAATTATACAGAAATTCAATATATCAGTGTATATGCAAGACTTATCTTAAATCTTGAAAAAGGGGTAAGATAGGTGCTCTTTAAGGCAACAGGTTTACTTACTTATTTTCAGTAAACTTAACTAATTGCTTTTTACAGTGTAAAAACATTGGAAAAATTAGGTGGAGAGCTGAAGTTTAAAAATAGACCAAAACAAGATGTCAGCATAAACTTCTAGAGATACAGAGCGAGAAGGAATAATTTTCCAACTATGAGTACTGATCTGTACATCCATATAAAGAGGTTGAGATCATCATCTGGAAATACATGAACCAAAAGATAACCCTCTCCTTATTTTATCTCATGATAGGCTGTTAAAAGCACAATACACTTGTTGAAGGGAATTCAGTAAATGTTTCTTTTCACTAGGTATACAGTAGGTTGGGGAAAGCCTGAAACAATAGGTGAGACCTTTTTCCATTTTGTACAGTCCATGACGAGCTTCTCTTCACAACACACTCATATATAAGCACATGTCTTTCATCACACACAGACATAAACATAAGGATGGATAGAGAGGCTTTTACTCAAAATGATGGATTCACAGACTGTGCTGTCACTTGCATGCTTTAATACAAGCACATACGAACACTGTACAGAGAAGCTCCATACTGTACTTCCACATGCGGTTATTTTTACTTGGAGGACCGCATAAGACTTTATTCTTTTGTGCAGTATAATGATCTTGGCTTTTTTTATAACAGAAATTATAAACATAATTAACACCCAGCAGCTTTGTTACAAAGCAATCCAATTTTCTTGTTTCACAAAATGTCACTCTGCAGCTTCATAGAAGCTAGACTCTGTTACTTAAACAGAAACTAAAAATGTGCCCAGGTCTACACTTTTGCGAAACTGCAAAAATGTGCTTCAGCATATGTTTGCCTGCAAATTTTTTTGTGAAATGAATGCTACAGGGCAGTATGACACGATAACTTTTGTTCCTTTTCGCACTTCTGACATTTACATATTATTGACAAATAAAGGGTTGGATTAATGTGGTTCGTTGTGCAGAACCCAAATAAGAGAGATAAGAGATCTGCAGAGTGGATGGCAACATCAACAGCCTGAGGTATCAAGAGATTTGTGCTGCCCATTACAATACAAACCACAGGAGAGGGAGAATTCTTCAGCAGGAAAGCGCTCCTTCTCATATTTCAGCCTCCACATCAAAGTTCCTAAAAGCAAAGAAGGTCAAGGTGCTCCAGGATTGGCCAGCCCAGTCACCAGACATGAACACAATTGAGCATGTTTGGTGTAAGAGGAAGGATGAGGCACTGAAAATGAATCCAAAGAATCTTGATGAACTCTGGGAGTCCTGCAAGAACGCTTTCTTTGCCATTCCAGATGACTTATATTACTAAGTTATTTGAGTCATTGCAGAAATGTTTGGATGCAGTCCTCCAAGCTCATGGGTGTCATACACAATATTAATTCTCTTTTCCACTGCACCATGACTTTATACTGAACATTAATTCTTTTAAGTGACAAGACTTTTGTCTCAGCAAGGTCAGACCTTACTGTACTAATTATATCATTAAAAATGAAGGCATCATAATTAAAAAATTAACGCAACATATTTTATTTTGGTAAAATAGGCGTAATCAAGAGGCCTTTGCCTTTCATATAAGACACTTCTGTTAACAAATTATTAATTAGAAGTCAAGTTATTATTTGTTGTTCCTAAAACTCGGATAGGCAAGGCAAGAAGATTTTTGTCAGGTAGTGTACATTGAAAAAAATTCTATTGGTGCATTCCAGGTTTTGGTGGTCAATTTAAATTTTTTGATTGGTTCAGTTGCTGTTTATAAAATTAGAAATTAGGAAAAACAAAGAATTAAAACTTTTTTTCTTCATGAATGAGTCTTATTTCTAACTAGAAGGTTTGTAGAGACAGGCATGGTGAGAAGTTACAAACAAATGGATGAAAACAGATAAAGTAAATACTGTTATCTATGTGTATTTTGAAAAAAAAAAGTACAGTAATTTATTTCTGTGAATCAAAACACACGTGAACACAGACAATATGAAATCTGTTACCTGTATTCCATTATCATTTCCTGATAATAATTATTGTGTGAAAACTGTATCTAACCATGTAATCAACAAAAGCTTAAAAACGATTTAAAATGTAACATTGATTGCAGTTACTTGTAACATGATCACATAGTCTAGGTTAGAGCTGTAATCGGGTTCTAAAACTTAAGCCTGACAGGGCCCGATCTCAACATTTTGACTGACAGCTTATTAAAAGCCCAAACCCATTTACAGCCCAACATTATTCAAATGTTTTCATGCAAACTTTCCCACACCTCAAACTTTGCTGTAGTTGCAGATGCAACCGAAACATAATCGCCAGAGATAAGCCTTCATTTCACCTCCTTGGCATCCATTTTAGCATCTTTCTCACTCTAATCAAAATGCATCACATGACAGCTCATCAAGGTCCAGTCGCATCCTTTGGGGTTCGAACAAAGACTATCAGCTCTAGTAAAGTTTTATAAAATCAGCAACTACGCACCAGTCCCTATAAATATACTTGTATAAACTATACTCCCAAGGCTTTGACTAAATCATCCCTAGCAAAGACAAAAGAAAAAAACATCCCCAACTAATAATTTTAAGTCTCTCCAGCATCATTTCTTTAATGTGGCTGCTCCCAATCATGATCGGCATTCAGAGACAGCCTCTATTAAACCCATGGTCTTCCACTGGCAGGGAAGCCGTAGTTCGTTCATATGTTAAAGCTCCAGTGACAGCCTTCAGATGGCCTCTGGTGTCCGTTAATTACATTAGCCCGCTCCCTGAAGCACCGTCCCGCTCCAGCTCTCAGCCAGAGAATGTTTGTCCATGCTTGTGGGTTGGCATCTTCACACATGGCCAGACAAGATACTTAGTTTATCATACAAGGTTGTGTTTGTTATGGGCTTAGCTTGCTAGCGGATGGCAGGAGGTAATGCCATGCTATGCTGCAGCATGCTAATTACCGCTAAACATGCTAAACCAAACACCCTGGACAGTGGATGCATCACAACGTGGCACTAAGCCTAAACCCGTCTCTTCTCTTTATCTTTCTCTTCTTGTGTTCTCGTCTCTGTTCATTCAGCATGAGCTCGGCGAGGATTTCACACTTTATCACCTCGTCTAACGCACCGCAGAGCACTGGAAATCGCTGTCTGCAGTCGAGTGATCCCGTAGTAATGAGATTTGAGGTACATCAAAGTGCCGTGGCTTTGTGGGATGAAAACAGATCAGGAAAAATAGGACCGAAATGCAAATGCCTCACCAAAATGACCACAAGTTATATAAACCCAAAGAACACATTATATGAAAGGATTTGAAGACAGATGGCCAGAAGTGAGTAAAGTCACATCTTACACGAATGAGTCTTCAAGACAATTGGTTTGTTTCCTGAATTGTGGTATAGAAACTGTGAGAGGGGGAGGGTTGTTGTCAAATGGATAGAAAAATGGGTCAGAAGCAAAGCCGTGAAACGTCACTTGAAATGGAGGAAATGAGGGATTGAGTCATTGTGCTTAAAACCAATCAGTGACCTGGTTCTGAAACACATCTGCATGTGTGTTGCGCCCACCATTTATACACACATTTTCAGATTAAAGAAGAGCTTCTATATGGATCTGGCGGCTGTGGGAAAGAAGATATAATCTGGCAAGCAGTTTTAACATTTAATAATTAAAACAACTAGCACCTATTTTTATGTTACGCTTTATTTAATTGAACAGTTTTCACTATAAATAAATGACTTTTGCCTCAATAAACTCCTAATTTGCTGCTTATTAATAGTTATTTAGGTAATTGGGTTTAGATGTTAGGCAGAATTAAGGATTTAGAATAAAATAGTGCAGAACATGTACTTCATAAGTATTAGAACTTAATCAAAAGTGTTACCAGTTTATTATGTGTATATTATGTGTTGAAAATATTAGTACTTTTTTTGGTAACACTTAACTTTAAGGTGTCATTGAGTGTATTTTATTATAATGTATTTACTGTCTATTTTTAGGTCCTATGGTTTCTTTTTCGTTAAATTTTAATATTTAATATTTATTTGCTCTCTTCTAGCACTATATGCTTGAGGAACATACTTTTTATACCCATTTTTAAAGATTCCACACTACCTTACAAAAGTCTTGTTGCCTATCCAAGTTTTAGAAACAAAACAAATAATAACTTGACTTCTAGTTAATGATTTGGTATCAGAAGTGGCTTATATGAAAGCCAAAGGCCTCTAGATTACACTTATTTTACCAAAATAAAATATGATGATGTCTTGATTTTTAATTAATTAATTAGGACAGTAAGGTTTGATTTTGCTTAGACAAAAGTCTTGTCACTTAACAGAAATAATGAACAGTATAGAATATGAAATCATGGTGCAGCGGAAAAATAATTAATATTGTTTATTGACTCTCATGAGCTCAGAGGACTGCATCCATACATCTCTGCAATGACTTAAATAAATTATTAATAAAGTCATCTGGAATGGCAAAGAAAGCGTTCTTGCAGGACTTCCAGAGTTCATCAAGATTCTTTGGATTCCTCTTCAATGCATCCATCTTACCCCAGACATGCTTAATAATGTTTCTGTTTGGTGACTAGGCTGGCCAATCCTGGAGAACCTGACCTTTTATGCTTTTTGGAACCTTGATGTGGAGGCTGAAGTATTAAAAGGAGGGCTTTCCTGCTGAAGAATTTGCCCTCTTCTGTTGTTTGTAATGTAATGGGCAGCACAAATGTCTTGATACCTCAGGCTGTTGATGTTGCCATCCACTCTGCAGATCTCTTGCATGACCCCATACTGAATAAAACCCCAAATCATAATTTGGTCCCACTTTATATTAATTGTCCTTAATAAATACAATGTACTTACTGTGTTCATAATGTATTTGAGCACACTTGTGGTGCTCTTGAGCTGGGATAGGGTTATAGACAGGTTTGGTGGTATGGGTAGGATTAAGGGTGGGTTAAGGTGTAAGGAATAGTCAACAGTGTATTTACAAATGTAATTACAGAATTTAATTACAGATGTAATTACATACAGGTATTTAATCAAGTGTAAGTTCACAGTAAATACATGTATTTGCACAATAAGTACATTGTAACGAATTATTAATTTCGGTCTAAGTACATAGTAGTTAAAGACAATTAATATAAAGTGGGACCCATAATTTGACTGAATCCTGTGAGAATCTTGGTTCCATGTGAGTTCCAATAGCTCTTCTGCAGTATTTGTGATGATTGGGATGCAGTTCAACAGATGATTCATCATAAAAATTTACCTTCTGCCACTTTTCCAAATGATAAACTAGAAGTCAAGTTATTATTTGTTGCTTTTATAACAGGGATCGATAACAAGACTTTTGTCAGGTAGTGTAGTACTTTTCACAAGAAACCTATTTATATTTACTAGATTAATTTATTAGAAACAAATACTTATCATTAGGTATTAGTGATAGATATTTTTTTACTAGTTGCAAATTTTTGTTTAAATTGCCTGCTATTAAAAGTCATAGCTTTATATTTATTTATAGATTTATTTATAGATACCAGTTCTGCATATTTTCAGGATATTACTGATAAGATTTTAGCTGACCGCCACTGTGGTCAATCTAACTATAGCCATAACATAAGAAAATACATAAAGCAGCTGTTGTCTCTAGTGATAAACAAATTGTTACTAACAATAATTACAAAAAAATTATAATAATTTTTAATTTAATAATTTTTTTTTTAAATATCCAGAGTCTAATAAATAAATAATAGCTACTAATAAATAAATGAATGACTACTAGTACCTTTTCAACGACTAAAAACATGTAGTGTTAACTATATAATAAACACTAGCATGTAATAATAAATAATAAAAATAAAATATAATATCTATTTAATAGGCAAGAGTAAAATAAAACTCTTCAAGTAGCTACAAATGAATACTAATACTTAATGAAAAATATACTAGAATATTAAAAGTATTAGTATTATGAAAAAATAGACACTTATAATATTAAAGATGAAATGTTAAAACAGCTTGCCATAGAAACTAATGCAGGAACATGATTCGTGATTTGTAGTTATGATGGCTTGATCAGAATGCCTGTAGGTAAGAACACAGGACAGAAGCTGACACTTGTTCTCATACAGAGCTATTTTGAAACATAAACATGTTATGTACAGAATGTCATTGCTGTCTTGCTTTTGAAATGCAAATGAGACAGGTTTATTTACTGGTGGCTCAGAGAGGGCCTTTGAAGGCGTATTTGCTCACAGTCACCATAGTATGATTTCAGCAACCACATCTGGATGAATATATACAATATTTATAGTACTGTATAATGTACAGTCAGCCGGTCATTGCTGCAAATAGTTGTTGTTTGTAATACTGATTGAAATACATACCACTGAAATAATAGACCCAAACAATTATTAACAAAAAAAATAAAAATAAAAAAATGGTTCAAACTCTTGTTGGTTTGCCGGAAGGAAACACGATACATTAAAAGCCAGGGGGTGAAAACTTTTGCTTGGGGTTAAATTGTATGCAAATTGTCTTCTGGGAATGATGCAAGTATCCTATTTTCAAGCATTAAAAAAACAACATATTTCAACAAAATTTACTTCGTCAAAAGGTTAAAAGTATTCACCCCCCCCCCCCCTGTTGTTTGGACTCATTGTAAAAGCTAATGTGGTTTCAATGACATTATAGCTTTCATGATATCTTTGTTATTTCAACCTGAAGTTACTACTTCCACATCATCTTTTTTAGGGCCGTCTCCAGCTGCCATGGCATCTCTAGTTTCTTCATCTTCGAAATATTCATAATTTCTTGTCTTTTTCTTTTCTTTCTTGACACTTTTGCGTGACATTTTACTTCCCTTTACTTTTATATTTGAGTTGCTTGACTTTAAATACAATTCTGATTGGTATTGTAGGATTAATCACAAACTAGCTTCCTTCTGGAGCATCAGTGAATGTTTGAACCTTTTTAAATAGTTGCGAGTCCCTCAGTTGTCCACATTTTGAAAAGAAGTATATCAAAATATAAAATTAGTTTACTACACACTAATCAAAGCTATATGTAAACATTTTTAATGTAAAAGATCTTACTCAGGACAGTAAAATAGCATGCATTTTGCTTGTGAACTCAAAAAGCGTGTTAACAGTTAAGGGGTTAAAGTAAATAACTAGATTAGGAAAGAAGGGTTACCGTCTGTACACATGATGCTCTCGGGGGATGAACTTGATCATAAGCCGTCTCGTCAAATCTGCCTTCCTTTTGTTAGCAATGGCCAGCTTTCAACAATTCAACCAATTGCAGATGAGGGAAATTTTATTCCCGCCCTACATAATTTTCACATTCCAGAAGGTTTTTTACTCAGATATGTGACAACAGAGAAATAAAAGACTATTGCAGCTTCTGAAATTCAGCTAATGGGTGTTTTTTTTCTCCGACATGCGCTGTAAGCAGTAGATTATTAAGACAGAATAAAACATTTCACTAATCAAAGCCGAGTGTAGATTCATGGAAAGGAGGGTTTTACAAAGATTTTAAAGATTATAAAAACTCTTTCAAAAATAAGCTGATTTACAGTTGAAGACACCAATTTTTGCCCTCCTGAATTATTAGCTCACTTGTATATTTACTTCCCCAATTTCTTTTGTGCGGAAAGAAGATTTTTTGTAAACACATTTCTAAACATAATAGTTTTAATAACTCACATAACCATTCCATTTGCCATGATGACAGTACATAATATTTTACTAGATATTTTTAAAGATACTAGTATTCAGCTTAAAGGGACAATAAAGGCTTAACTAGGTTAATTACATTATAAGGCAAGTTATGGTAATTAGGCAAGTCATTGTATAACGATGGTTTGTTCTGTAGACTAACGAAAAAAGTATTGCTTAAGGGGGAAAACAATACTGACATTAAATGATTTAAAAAATAATGAGGGCTGATCATTTTGACTTCAACTGTATATTTTGGAAAGTAAAGTATTTGTAGCCTTAGATTCATGCCAAAGGAGACCTCCAAAATGAAATTAGGAGAGTTTACAATAAGGCACTTTACGAAAATGAACATTTCACTAAGACATATAAGAAGACAAGGGAATTTAGTGTCACACAGTACATTACAGGAGACGTTCCAGCTCTGAAGCACATGTGCAGTATTGTGCGCAGTAATTCACACCCTGATCTATGAGCTGGAAAGTGTGTGTAATGGAGCACTGTGCACTATCTGCAGCGGGCCCGAGGATTGATTTGTTTTAGAAGAATAGAGAGACATCCAGCTGGACGAGAGCCAGTGTGTACTGCTGAGGGCTGATGTCTCAGGTGTCACTGCAGGGACGTTACGCCTCCCAAACGCCCCTCCAGCGGCTGCCTTTGCACGGCCTATTCAGTCCTGGGACTCAATGCATGTCGGAGGGATGGCTGGGATAACCTCCAAATCACAACCTACTGTTAGAAAAGCATGGCTCGGGTTCAATTTTCAGAGAAGCCCAGAGCATATAATGAGACGAGCACTAAATGAGCCTTTGAGGAAAGTGCTTTTGATGCATTATGGTAATGCTTTTTTTCCTCTGGTCCTCATGATTTGTTTTTAAAGAGAAGTTCAGAGTGACTCCTGGAGTGAAGGACAGTGGTAGCTTGT
Organism: Danio aesculapii; assembly: GCF_903798145.1. Classification (NCBI taxonomy): domain Eukaryota; kingdom Metazoa; phylum Chordata; class Actinopteri; order Cypriniformes; family Danionidae; genus Danio; species Danio aesculapii. The sequence continues at coordinate 22,195,755 of NC_079446.1, forward strand.
AGATTTGGGAGGGGGATGGGGGGAGACTAAGCCACACAACGAGGTTGGAGGAAAAACAGCAACATATCTGAAGAGATTATATGTCAACAGAAATGTATTCTTTCAAATGAAACCTTCCACCTGAATAAGGATTTGTATATTTTTCGGCTGTCAGATTTTCTAAATCTAATATATTGAACATACTGGAGAAACTGTCACCCACTCAGAGACAGGATAGCAGTTGATTCTTGAACGAGTTAGATCTGATTGCATCAGTTTTAGAGTCAACAAATCAATGATTTAATGATCCATTCATAAGGAGTTAATAACTCTGTGATTCAAATGAGCTATTCAGAGCAAGTCTGCAGTTAATACGTTTGACTTCATGCAGCACTGCGGATATAAGTGTATATAAGAAATAAGTGATTCAGTCTGTAAGTGAACCGTTCTAGTAAATGAATCGTTGTTGTTGTTCAGCCCTGATAAGTCACAGAAAAAAAAAGAAAGAAAAAGCAGTCGTGGTCCTTGTTTAAAGGGGCAACATTACCAAGTGACTGATTCAAAGGATCTGTTCAGAGTGAGTCTGCAGTTAATAACTCGCTGATTCAAATTATCTGTTCTGAGTGAATACAATAGGTGCGTTCGACATGAAGCACGGCTGTAGCCAGCGATCAACAAGATTAACTGAGCGCAGGCGGGGACGGAGTTGAAAACGGAGCTGTTAAGCCGGACACTTCGGGGCTCAAAGTAGCTGCAGTCATGATGACCGATCACATAGAGTAATGATCATTTATTTCTTTAATTTTTTATTTATTTATTGCAATAACAACAAAATATTTACAGTACAAATACAACAGAATACAGTCTCTACAAACTATAGTTCATTTTTAAACAAGTGGATTATGAATTAAGCCTATATGTGCCTATATAACAAACACATGAGCAATAAAGGGAAAATGAGAGGGCACTTTAATAAATATTAATGAATAGGCTTATTAAACACAAAACAATAAGCATAAATTCTAGTAGTTGAAACATCAGTCTTTAGGCTACTACATGTTGAATGGTATGTCAATACTGTTCCAGTTCTTGTTTGAATATCGTCATTGCAGCTCCAGCAGTCGCTCTTCAGATGCTGCACCGGCTGAATCAATCGTCTGATCTCACATTGATGCCACATGTGACAGTCACGTGGCATCGGCGCAGCATCAATCCGGACAAAATTTCTAACCAGCATGGACCACTTTAAGACAGATTCCGATTGGTCTGCGCAGCGCTGCATGAAGTGGAACACACCTATTGTTAACAACTTACAGATTCAAATTATCCAGTTCGAATGAGTCTGCATTTAATGACTCTGACTCAAATGTTTTTATCAAAGTGAGTTTGTATATTGCACTGATTCAATTGACCTGATCAGAGCGGGTATCCAGTTCAATGATTCAACTGATCAGTTCAAAGTGAGTTTTCAGTTAGCCAAACACAGATTCAAATGATCTGTTCAGAGCAAATATGTCATTAACAACTCACTGATTTAGATTTTCTGGTCAGATTCTGCAGTGAATCACTCATTGATTCAAATGATCTGATAAAAGAACGTTTAGAATAAAAAACTCATTCATTCATTTCGGATTAGTTCCTTTATTAATCCGGGATCACCAGAGCGGAACGAACCGCCAACTTATCCAGCATTTGTTTTACGCAGCGGATGCCCTTCCAGCCGCAAACCATCTCTGGGAAACATCCACACACACTCATTCACACTCATACACTATGGACAATTTAGCTTACCCAATTCACCTGTACCGCATGTCTTTGGACTGTGGGGGAAACCGGAGCACCCGAAGAAAACCCACGCGAATGCAGAAAGAACATGCAAACTCCACACAGAAACGCCAACTGACCCAGCCGAGGCTCGAATCAGGGACCTTCTTGCTGTAAGGCGACAACACTAATAATAAACTCATTGATTCAAATTATTCAGTCAGAGTCCAGAAAATGTCACTTAACTGAGTCAACTGATTCGAAATGAGTCAAAAAAAGAGGAAAAAAGAAGTGCTGCAGAAATTCATTAATTATTATTAGTAGCTGTCAGTGTATGAAAAGTTAATGAAAATCTTTCAAAATACACATTCAAAATAAATCAATCAATAGTTTTCTTGTTTAGACTTTAGTAAACTAAAACTCTATATTAAACTATATAAAGGTAGTTGTACTTTTACTCAAGTGCTCGATTTGAGAACGTTGTTCACCACTGCAAAGAGAGAAACTGAATGGCTTTTTTAATAATAGATGATAATCAACAAGACACTCAAACTAAAGAATTCGGACATGATGGTATTATGAGTCATGTGAAAGCCTGAATAACAATCCACATAATCTGTTTAGAATAGAGCATTTGATTTTGCCTTTAAATGTTTAGCTTCATACTGTAAAATTGAATTATATATTTTTCTTGTATTTACAATTATCCTATAATGTGCTATAGCTTTCAGGAAACACGTCTGAGCAACTGATAAAAACTTTATTATCCTAAAGTATAGTCTTACTTAAAGCCATTACCTCCTGGAAAGAGCATCTCCAAACACAGGTCTGGCTCCAGTTTCTCAGTGCATATTAAGGACATCTGTAGGCGTCTGGCCTTTCTGAAACCTCACAGCACTTACAGTACAGGAAGTTCCTTATAGAGGATACCCATAATGACTCTCATTCACTAACACTGCACTGTGGACATTTCATTGGTGAGTAAAACCTGTGTGTGAACACATCAAATAAAAGAATCATGGTTCTTCAGTACATTTACAATTTAACAGTTTTCTGAAATCTCTAATTTATCAACACGATCAAAACTTTGCTGGAAAGTCAATTGTACACAATGCACTAAATCAGGTAGAGGATTAAGTTTGTACATTTCTTAAGCATGTGCGTTTTAGTATAATTGTTATTATAATAATAAATATATGATATAAGATTTTTTCCACATATCACCAAAATCTATAGTTTTAGGCATCATTTCTGACTCTCATTGTGAACATTCAGAGACCTGGGTTTATTGTGTTTGTTTTTGTAAGTACACAACAAAAAAAAAATCTTGTTTGGATTTGTAAGGAGCATTTTTTTTTACCGGACCGATTTGAGAGTTTGAAATTGGAAGCCAGGTTTGCTGATTGCCTGTTATTAAAGAAATTATTCCAAATACAATTGATATTACCATTTGTACAAATGTGGTGCATGCTAAAATGTTATTTTGTGTTTACAGATGGTCAATTGAACCATAAGGTATCTGTCAATGGTGCATGTTTTTAAAAATGCAAGAACAAAAAAGAAGTAAATATCAAAAAGTGGTCCATCAAGATTTTGAGGAATGTTTTTTGGACTGTACATGTACTCTGTTCATAGCTAATACAACCTGTATATAATGTTCATAGTACATCCATCTGTAAATATTACCGTAGTTTTTCTATAACTGCACTTTATAACTTATACCTGTATCCTGCACTTGCTGCTATTGCACTGCTGGTTAGACCTAAACTGCATTTCGTTGCCTTTTACTTGTACATGTGTAATGACAATAAAGTTGAATCTAATCTAATCTAATCTAATCTAATCTAATCTAATAAATCATCATAACATTATTGATTTGCATTATTCCTTTGCACAATGAAAACCACAGATGTGTTCTTAAAAAGAAGAATGTATATGTCATATCTCAAAACATTTAGACATACAGGCAATTGGTACATTATATTAATCTATCACTAATTTACATGACATCTTTTTGGCCATATAAATATCATCAGCTACAACAAACTGCACATTTTTATCTCTGAAAAAAAAATCTGAGATCTATTTGCTATATGTCACAGCACAGTATTTGCACCATAATAGCCCGATGTATCTAACAAAAACTTTTTTTTAAAGATTGTTGGAATTTTCAATAAACTATTATTAGATTTTTAACAAATATTTTAAATGCGAGGCTTAAATGTAAGTTACAGAAACAAAAAACATAACATTAAAGGTCCCGAGAAGTGCTTTGAAGTGTCTATTTTTATTCTATGTTTGACGTAATCTCAACTGAAACATAAAAAGAGGGATGGGTTATAGAGGAGCTCCTCCCCTTTTAAAAAACAGCCAATAGTGTTTTGCCTTATCACCGATCTGCCAGTGAAGCATCTGGCAAGGGGCGGGGCATATCAGATACTAGACATTTGATTGGTCACAAATTGATGATAAACTGCAGTATGAAAAAAATCTTGATCCATTTAGGCGGAAGTGACAAAATACAAGCCTTACATGTTTATATCAGTTTCTAATCACAAATGTTGTCACTGTTTTAGAGCACACTAGCTTTGGAGTACACTAGCTTATGGATATCCTTTATTTTAATTTCATGGGACCTTTAAATCTTTATGTTTATAGTTAATCTATGCAAATTTCTCCATTGAATAAAGTTTGTTTTGGTAATCTTCGATCTGATCATTTGCTTGCATGTTGGTCTTTTGTTGACGTCAGTTCAACGGCTTCATTCAAAATATTCTTAACCACGTACCTCTAACTATTAGTTTTCTATGAGGGAAAGTCATAGAAATATGACTATGATGTACAAAAAGAAAGCTCTGCCCCCTACTTAATATTCCATTTCAGTTGAAAGTGCATCAACATAAAATGAAAGTCTCAGCAACATCCGATTCACGTGGACTTTAAATAAAAATAATGCTCCATCAACATTCATAACAGATGTTTCTGTAAAATGTTATACATGGTCACTCTCGCCATTTCACTTCAATACACATACACACACCAAACTAAATGATGTATGCCGTATTTACATTTCTTTTTTCCTGATTTTCGCTTTCTTCTCTTGAGGGAAACTCATTGTTTTCTTTCCTTACTCTCATTGTTCAGCGCTCTTTTCTGTCACTTGTTTTATTGATCGATTGGCTGGAAACGACTTAGAGTAAATCAATCTGGGCCTTTATAAAATTTGGAGGGCTGCCCAGAAAGGACATTGAAATGTTTTACAAGGCTGTGCAATAGCTGTCCTCTCATGGACCTTTTTTCAGTCTTTCCCGGGCTTCGCTATAACTATGCCTTGGGTGTATTTATAGTCCCTGTGACACACAGACGTATATTTAGTGCGCTTCTCAACATTGTGGAGATTTTTTCCAAATCCTCTTTGAGGTGCACTAGCTTGTTGCATTTTAATGCGGTTTTCAAACTGCAGCTCCAGCAGCACTGAAGTAAACTCACGTCTAGCCGATGTTATGTGACAGCTTGTGCACAGACTCAATTATTCTGGGAAGGAATGCAAGTAAATGAGTGAGTCTGTCTGAGGACTCGGGGATATTTGAGAACTGTTGGTAGAGCTCGAAACAGGACCTAAAAAAATCAGCAAGCCAACGGCAAATAAAAATAGTCGTTGGCAAGCATATGAAAAAGTTTTGCCAGCTAACTTTTTTAATTAATTCTAGAGCATAAAAATGCTGAGAAGTTTCAACTTAATTTTGGGACAAATGTGGACGAATCCAACATGTATGTATATGTAACTGTTATCTGTATAATAATAGTAGTAGTAATAATAATAATTTATTATTATAACAACAATATTACTACATTATTAATACAATTTTACATATTCATATTATTCATTTTCCAGTGATGGGTTGCGGCTGGAAGGGTATCCGCTGCGTAAAACATATGCTGGATAAGTTGGCGGTTCATTCCGCTGTGGCGACCCCTGATTAATAAAGGGACTATGGCAAAAAGAAAATAAATGTGTCACATCCTCGGCTCGATCCTGCAGTCCCAACCACCTCAGCCAATCACCAGCCACCACACACCACTAACATGAACCATCACCCGAATACTAATAGCCCACACCTGGTACCCAATTATGTACTCCCTATGAAGTCTCACCTTCCCCAGTCACTCACTGGCTGGAATCAACATCAGATGGTCTTCCTCATCGGCTCTCCTGTTATCTCCTGTGCTCTTCCATGGATGTCCCCCTTTCTCCTGTGGATACAAACAGCCTGCTCAAGGGAAGTGTCTTTAAAGTGTGTGTGTGGTGTTATTACTGAACTGGGCTCAACACTTACCTCAACACTTACCTTCTTCTTCACAATTGTTTGTTGCTGTGTCGTTTGAATAAATACTTGAAAGTCTTAACCTCCATTGTCTTGCTTGTGTGGCCGTCACAGATTGAATGAATGATTATATTAATAATTCATTAATTTTCCTTCGGCTTAGTCCCTATATCAAGGGTTGCCACAGCCGCAACCCAGTACTGGGAAACACTCATACACTCTCACGTTCACACACACTATGGCCAATTTAGTTTATTCAATTCCTATAGCGCATATCTTGGACTGTGAGGGAAAACAGAGGACCCAGAGGAAACCTACGGCAGCACGAGGAGAATATGCACTCCACACAGAAATCCCAACTGGCCAGGCCAGGACTCGAACCAGTGATCTTCTTGCTGTGAGATGACAGTGCTATCCACTGAGCCACCATGCCACCCATTTATATTATTATTACTAAAATATGTATAATAATTATAATGGTCACATTGTACAATAAGGTTTCTAAGCTAATGTATTTACTAACATGAAGTAAGAATGAACGATGCTTGTACAGCATTTTTTAATAATATATAGTTCAGCATTTTCTAATTATTAATTTACATTGTTAAAATCCAAATCCATGTTTGTTAACATCCCATGGAAAGAACCTATATGAGGATATATGCACATGTATGAAACCTATATGCAGTATATATCCACATATATGATAATAAGACATTTGCTGTATATGTGTGTATATATGCCACATAAAGGCAAAATTAAAGTGCATATATGTGCATATACAGGCCATATAGGTTTCCTGTATTGCTTCTTTATATCCACATATGAGCCCTATATGTACATAGAAGAGAACTTAAAAACTGCTAAACAAAATGTATGCATGTGTGAACACTTGAAATAGGTATCACATGTAATTGGCATGTTATGGAATTTAACTATGGCAAATAAGTGACAGGAGATGTAAAGCTATGATGTCTACACGTTTTCCTGAAACATCTACAAGGCCAATTCTTTCTTGTATGAAGATAGTGGAAAAGAAGGAAATAACTAAATGTTTTTGTTCAGTTTTTTGTCTTGTTTTTGTTCTTGTACTATATTTTTTCTTGTACTATTTGATTGTTCTTAAGTAAATAAAAAGTGTAAATTTCTTTTATTATGTTGTCTAGCAGCTATGGATGTTAATCATTTTACTAATATATAGGTAAACATATAGGTGAACATATATGTGCATATATGCACACATATATACATGCATGCATGTACCGATATAGGAACATATATGCACATATATGTGTACAAATATGTGTACATATAGACATGTGCATATATGTACATATAATATAGAAAAACGGCCAATTTTATATATGTCACATATATTAAAAACCTATATCAAAACCTATATTAAAACATGTATGTTTATATAGGTTCTTTCCATGTGGGATTAGTTTATGCACCGTGTGTTAACAAACTGAGCAAGTGTTTTCATTAACTTCCATTAACTAACATAAATGTTGTGTTCATTGTTTGTTCATGTTTGTAAATTCATTAACATTAACTAATGCAACCTTACTGTAAAGTGTTACCATTTTAATTATTGCAATTAGATGTGTTTACACAGTTGTGTCCTTTCTGCTTGTAATGAATTACTACATTAATAATTTCATGTACACAGCAAAATCCTCTGAGTGAAATTTACTCAGTTCAGAAAGTATTTGGTCTGTCTTGAAATAAGGGCCAACAGATTGGTAATAAGTACAGCTGCTGTTTTTGGAGTTGCTTAATGATCCTCTGCTGAGATTTTGAAAGATTCAGATGAATTTTATTTCAGCTGATTTCATCTGAAGCTGCGGTCACACTGGGCTTTTCCTCCCATAGACTTCCATTCATACACACGCGAATGCGTCAGACCGGAAACGCAAGGTCATGCGTCAAGTTTCGCATGTCGCTGCAGTGCAAAGTTCAAGCTTGGTGAACTCTGACCTGCGAAATCGCATCACTTGACTGCGTGAGACCAATCAAGGATCAAAACAGGACCTCTCTGGACAGAAATTTAAAACATGGAGCAATCGCACGCTTTTTAAATGTCTAATCATCTTGTTTAATCCCTCCCCTTTTCGCAGCGCAGTATGACAGAATTTCGCACACACAAAGCCCAGTGTGACCGCAGCTTTAGACTGTGACTGAAGTCAGTTGTAGTTTTGTGTTTCTTTTCTGTGTTTCTGTTTATAAGCAGCAGGTGTTCATCATCAGAGCTCAATCATCACCTATAATTAATTCTTTCATTGTCTCATTAACTTGAGTAACTAGGGTTTAGAGAGGGACCAAATTCTATCTAAACTGAGTAAATTTTCTCTGAGGATTGAGCTGTATGTAAAAAAAAAAATATTTAGTAAATTTGGATCATCAGGTGATGCTAGATAATAGTTTTAGGTTCTGTTGTAAAAAAAATGGCCATGGCTTCAATGGTAAAATCTGTAAAAAATGCCACAGTAAAACCATCTGTAACCTGGCTGTCTTTCCCAGAAATCCCTGCATGACACTTGTTGACATTACTATGTTTTTTCCCATCAGTACTGTAAAAACACTATTAATGAATGAAATATATGTTTTATTATAGTTTGTACCATATTAGTACTGGCAAAATGCTAAATACTGTAAAACATTGGCAACCACAGCTGCTGTTTTTACCGTAAATTGTACTTTTTTTTTTACAGTAACACATTGTGTTTAAAAAGTTATTTCAACCAAACTAAAATTCCTGCCACAATTTACCCATGTCATTGCAAACTTTGAAACATAAATAATTATTTTTCATTAATATTTTAATTAAATAAATCTGTTTATTTAAATTTCTGTCCCTATATCGTCAGTTGAACCTCTGACACATCAAAACATTAGTAAAGAGATTAAGAAAATAAATCCAAATGAATAAAGCAATCAAATTTTAACCTTCTGAAAAGACACAATTGATTATAGGAAGAACAGATTTGATTTAGACTTGTGTAATCTTTCGAAGACTTATTTTTGATTTTTTTTAAATTATTTTTGATTTATTTTTGACCTTTACAGACATTTTAATCTGTCAGTTTTGTCTAAACAAACCTTTAATGAACAAGATAAATCTCTCATATTTTATTAAAAGCTCTCTATTTAGTATGTGTTTGAAATGGCATAAGAGTGAGCAATGACAGAATTTAATGACAGAATTTAAAGAAGAACTAACCCTTTAAGGCAATGATCTCAAACTAAATTCCTGGAGGGCCACAGCTCTGCACAGTTCAGCTCCAACCACCTCCAACTCACACCTGCTTAATAGTCTCTAATAGACTTGAACACCTTGATTATTCGGATCAGTTGTGTTTGATTCGTGTTGGAGAAAAACTATTCAGAGCTGCGGTCCTCCAGGACTCGAGTTTAAAACCTATGCTTTAAGGCCTGCATTTTTCTCTGTGTGTATGTGCAAACGTGTGCAACCAGATAAATGCATACTGACGCACAGTCATGCTCAGATAAGAGCAAGAACATGAACATGCCGATAACATACATAGATAAAGGCCTTCACCAAAACCACAGGCTGTAAACGTATAAATCAACAGGCCTTAAGATAGATGCCTGGTCACTTATCTGCCTCTAAACAGCAGTGTTTCCTTGCTAATGCAAAAAGATGAAGTTAGATAACCTTGCTTTTGTTCAGGGCACATGCTGTTTCTCACATCTCCTCACAGACAGTAAAACTAAAAAAAAAAAAGAAACAAAAATGGATGCCATTGGCTCATATGACTGACACTGGCCACATAATCCTGTGGATTTCCACAGACGTGACATATGGATGCACATAAACTGGCACTGAGAATAGACTGAGAGCAACCACAAATCTAGAATGTGTGTTGGCCTCAGGGATAAAATGAGTATTTTTAGCTGCGCTCAGAAGATTGAAGGGGCACACTTGAAAAAATGCCCAGTCTGGATTAGAAGCTTGGCTGATGATAGTTTTCACTTGTCACAGCCCACATTTGTTATGGAAGCTAATTTCCATATTAAAAAAAAAAAAAGTTGCATAATGAAACATCCAACAATTGTGAGAAACAGTTGATATCAACCCAGGCTCATTCTGAAAACTTAGTCTTGTGGACGTTTCTGGAGACAGCGAAATACGTCCAGGAGGTATGTATTTTTGCAGTTTTTGTATTTGCGAATCTGCGAGAGGCCCCCGTGTGTGCTTTTTCGGCACTCGACTCGAATGTCTCTCGCGAGTGCCGGTTGCGCCCGCACTGTTCTAGCGTAAACCCACCAGAGGCAGCTGTAGGCTGACCGTCTGTCTGACTGACTGACTGAATGATTGACTGGGCGACCGGCCAATCGACTGACCCACCCTCCTCCTTCCCTAAACCCAACCAATTTTACCGATTTACCCGCCCACCCACTTGCTTCCCTAAACCCAACCGACAATTTACAAAAGCCGCCCAGAAAAAGAAAAGCCCTCATCTGATTTTTACCATGTTTTCGGATTTTTTAACCACGTCCTAAACCCTGTTATTCACTCATTTTATTTTTTTGATTTTTTTTTTTTGTCTTACCTGATTTCTGGAACCACTTTTCCCTGGACTTGAACCCGGGCGCCGTCGTCATGGTGGTCAACACCTCTCTGCTTCTCAAGTCCACCAACGTACACAGCGAGCTAACTGGAAAAACTGATTGCAGCTGGAAAGCCCTCCACACGGAGGTAAGTGGTCAGCCGGAAAGCGCCAAAAAGGAGAAACGTCCACGAAACTACGTTTTCAGAATGAGCCTGTGTTGGTTGATATTGGCATGACTTACTGTTAGTATGTTTCTAGTATGATTTATGGTGTTTATGTTTAGAAGTAGGTTTTTAGCATGATTTATTATATGTTAAATAACATATTGCTTGAATTAATTAGCATGTTGCTAACATTTTAACATGACTTGTGATGCTACCCTTTTCTAATACGAGTTAGCATGTTGCTAGCATGTTTATTACACTCAAAAACTTTTGATGCTTGTTCAAACCACTTATTTAAAATGAGTTGCAACAGCACAATTTTTACAGTGGTTTTGGGACAACTTAATTGTTTAATGTTCAATCCACTTATATTTGTAAAAACGATTAAGTTAACTGATTTGTGTTGGCACAACATAAAGGAATTGTGTGGAAGCCAGAATTCATTACAGTGTACATGAATTGGCATGTTTACATGTTTTTCCTATTAACATGAATTATTACACGTCTGTCTGGAACACTTGATTCTGATTAGTCAGTCACACATTCCAAGATATGTTACTCTGAGAAAACAATCACTGAATAGCACATGCTCATCTGGGTACTTTGAATCATCTTGACTGTCAGTGAATACATTCACATCCATATGTATTTGCTTGTCCACGTTGTTTTCGACTGTTTGGTGTCATCTTGTGACTGAATAAAACACATCTACCTTAAATAATTTCCAGAGTAATTGGCAGTTCATTCTGCTAGGGTGACCTCTGGTGAAAAAGCAGGGAATAAGGGCCCGTTTACACTAATACGTTTTAGTTTTAAAACAGCATTTTAGAATAAAAATGATCCATGTCCACTCTGAAATTTCATGTTGCGTTTCTGAAAAGATCTCCGTCTGCACTATACCACTGAAAATGCACATCACGTGACCACACACACTCACTCTGGCATGCGCTGCATCAGAGCTCCAGGGAGTCAGGGGGTGCTTTGAGCACACCTCCCCAGGTGAGAGCAGCGCATGTCGCATAGTTCATCAAGGATATACCACTGGATCTCATCTCACTATAGTTGTTAAACATGATATTTAATTCATCTTGACTCTATCTAATGATACTTTGATCTTTTGAATCAATTACGTGATCTCAGGTAACAATTTGGCTGAGCGCAAAGATAAATTAATATATTGAATATGTTACCACGTACACTGTTTCTGCACATTTGACTGACTGCTTGCTTTTAGATCCTATATTGTGTAAACAATTTATATTTTACTATTTTACTATTCTGCAAAAGAGACAGGGTATATCTTGTATTTTTCAATGAAAAAAAAGAAGGCAGTAATGTTATGGGCTCCGTTTTGTTATAAATATGCATACAGTAAGGATGACGCTCATATAAATATGTAGCGACACAAGGCCTTAACAGTTTTTTGTCTGTTAAGTTAATATCGAACTGAAAATAGGCAGATCCGTGTACCATGTTTACATTTTATTGTTAAGAGTGAAAGAACGTAGACTGAGCTTTGTGCATCTTATATTGAGAAAAAGCCCCAATCAGTAAAATGTCAGCAGTCACACGTCAGTTTTTAGATGTCTCCATTTTCCCCCATCCACACTGACACAGCATTTTAAAACCAAAACGGCCTCTTCAGCTTTTTCAAAATGCTCCGTTTTCAGGGCTCAAAAACTCCGGGGTAGTGTGGAAATGAAGGAATGGGTGAGTAAAGAATTCAGAAGAAGAATCCAGCTTAGAATCCTATTTGTGGCAAGAAGCAGAGTAATGAGCAGGATAATGTACATCAAGGTGGTTGTTTTTGCAGAATAAAGCCTTTTAGTCTTACGACCCATTCACACGGTGCTTTAGCGTCAACGCTTGACAGAGGGCGTGTCTGAAGTTGGGGCTGATGCGTTCGTCATAGCAGCGTCAGCCAATGAAATTAATCAGCAATAGGCCAGTGCCTGAGCTGGTGTATTTGCATACAGCGATCTGATTGGCTGCTGCTTCCATCCGCACTTGAAAAGTTGAGCAAGTCCCAACTTCTGCAGCGAGCAACGACTCTGAAGCGGCACTGACTGATCCACAAAGCAGTTCGGCAACGCCTGACGTCACCCATTCAAAGTGAATGGGAAGCATTGAAGCTGACGCCTTGTGTGAATGGGGCGTTAAACAGCAGGGTTCTACTTCAAATTTTGCTGCCGATAAGCCTGTCAAGCGTTTTTCTGTGATAACAACTGCCTGGATTTACTTTATCCCTTACTTTACACAATAACATGTTGATATTGATAACACAAATTAAGTTTATAATATTATTAACATTTATAGTTAAACCATTTGTTTACCATAATGTTAACCATTTATAGAAATGTGATTGCAATGTTAAAACAATGTTATTATAATGTTATATTAATGTAATAATTGCAACGTTATAACAGTGTAATATCGCAATGTTATAACAATGTAGTAAATACAATGTAGTAAACACAATGTTGTTACAATTAAGTAATTACAATGTTATTACGTAGAAATTACATCCAAAATAAAGGTTTGTAATTACATACGTTCTGCGGATATTTATGTATAAACTAGTGGGCTGTGTTTTTGAAATATACAAAAACACATTTACTATTTTAGATGTAATTACAATGTTATAACAATGTAATTACAATGTTATAACAATGTAATTACAATGTTATAACAATGTAATTACAATGTTATAACAATGTAATTACAATGTTATAACAGTGTTATTACAATGTAGAAATTACAATGTTATTACAATGTTATAGCAATATATTAACTATGTTATTACAATGTTATTAGTGTTATTACAACAAAGTAATTACAATGTTGTTGCAACAAAGTAATTACAATGTTATTACATAGTAATTACAACCAAAAAAAAAGTTTTTATTCATGTGCATTCTGGGTATATTTACGTATAAACTAGTGGGTTGCGGCTCACCGGTTGAGAATCCCTGCTGTAATGTACATGAAATATACAAAAACACATTTTCAATACTATTTTAGACGTAATTACAATGTTATAACAACGTAATTACAATGTTATAACAATGTGATTACAATGTTATTGCAATGTAGAAATTACAATGTTGTTACAATGTTATAACAATGTAATTACTATCTTATTACAATGTTATTACAATGTTTTTACATAGTAATTATATCTAAAATAAAACTTTGTAATTACATACGTTCTGCGTATATTTATGTATAAACTAGTGGGCTGTGGCCCACTGGTTGAGAATCCCTGCTTTAATGTACATGAAATATACAAAAACACATTTACTATTTTAGATGTAATTACAATGTTATAACAATGTAATTAAAATGCTACAACAATGCAATTAAAATTTAATAATTAAAATGATATAACAATGTAATTACTATGTTATAACAATTTAATTACAATGTATTAATGTTATAACAATGTAGTAATTACAATGTTATTACACTGTAGTAATTAGAGTTTTATTACAATGTTATTACAATGACACAATTACAATATTATTACATAGTAATTACATCCAAAATAAATGTTTGTAATTACATACGTTCTGTGTATATTTATTTACAAACTAGTGGGCTGTGGCCCACTGGTTGAGAATCCCTGCTTTAATGTACATGAAATATACAAAAACACATTTACTATTTTAGATGTAATTACAATGTTATAACAATGTAATTACAATGTTATAACAATGTAATTACAATGTTATTACAATGTTATTACAATGTTATAACAGTGTTATTACAATGTAGAATTCACATTATTACAATGTTATAGCTATATAATTACTATTTTATTACAATGTTATTACAGTGTTATTACAAAGAAGTAATTACAATGTTATTACAACAAAGTAATTACAATGTTATTACATAGTAATTACATCCAAAAAGAAAAGTTTTTATTCATGTGCATTCTGGGTATATTTACGTATAAACTAGTGGGTTGCGGCCCACCGGTTGAGAATCCCTGCTGCAATGTACATGAAATATACAAAAACACATTTTCAATACTATTTTAGATGTAATTACAATGTTATAACAATGTAAATAAAATGCTATAACAATGCAATTAAAATCTTATTACAATGTAGAAATTACAATGTTTATACAACGTAATTGCTATCTTATTACAATGTTATTACAACTAAGTAATTACAATGTTATTACATAGTAATTATATCTAAAATAAAATTTTGTAATTACATACGTTCTGCGTATATTTAAGTATAAACTAGTGGGGTGCGGCCCACCGGTTGAGAATCCTTGCTGCAATGTACATGAAATATAAAAAAACACATTTACAATACTATTTTAGATGTAATTGCAATGTTATATCACTGTAAATAAAATTTTATAGAAATGTAATTACAATAGAATTACAATGTTATAACAATGTAATAATTACAATGTTATAACAATGTAATATTGCAATATTATAACAATGTAGTAATTACAATGTTACAACAATAGTAATTACAATGTTATAGCAATGTAATATTGCAATATTATAACATTGTAGTAATTACAATGTTACAACAATGTAGTAATTACAATGTTATTACAATGTAGTTATTGCAATGTTATAACAATGTAGTTATTACAATAAAGTAAAATACAATGTTGTTACAATAAAGTAAGTACAATGTTATTACAAATAAATTACATCCAAAATAAAAGTTTGTAATTACTTACGTTCTGCGTATATTTATGTATAAACTAGTGGGCTGTGGCCCACTGGTTGAGAATCCCTGCTGTTATGTACATGAAATATATAAAAAACACATTTACTGTTTTAGATGTAATTACAATGTTATAACAATGTAACTACAATGTTGTTACAATGTTATAACAGTGTTGTTACAATGTAGAACTTACAATGTTATTACAATGTTATAGCAATATAATTACTATGTTATTACAATGTTATTACAGTGTTATTACAACAAAGTGATTACAATGTTATTACAACGAAGTGATTACAATGTTATTACATAGTAATTATTTCTAAAATAAAACTTTGTAATTACATACATTCTGCGTATATTTAAGTATAAACTGGTGGGGTAACTAGTAATTGCAATGTTACAATTTACAATGTTACATAGTAATTACATGAAAAAAGAAAATTTTTATTCATGTGCATTCTGGGTATATTTACGTATAAACTAGTGGATTGCGGCCCACCGGTTGAGAATCCCTGCTGCAATGTACATGAAATATACAAAATCACATTTTCAATACTATTTTAGATGTAATTACAATGTTATAACAAAGTAATTAAAATGCTATAACAATGCAATTAAAATCTTATTACAATGCAGAAATTACAATGTTATTACAATGTTATAACAATGTAATTGCTATTAATATTACAATGTTATTACAACAAAGTAATTACAATGTTATTACATAGTAATTATTTCTAAAATAAAACTTTGTAATTACATACATTCTGCGTATATTTAAGTATAAACTGGTGGGGTAACTAGTAATTGCAATGTTACAACAATAGTAATTACAATGTTATAGCAATGTAATATTGCAATATTATAATATTGTAGTAATTACAATGTTATAACAATGTAGTAATTACAATGTAGTTATTTTAATGTTATAACAATGTAGTTATTACAATGTAGAAATTACAATGTTTAAACATGTAATTACTATGTTATTACAATGTTATTACAATGTTATTACAATGTTATTACAACGGTGTAATTAAAATGTTATTACATAGTAATTACATATAAAAAGAAAAGTTTTGATTCATGTGCATTCTGGGTATATTTACGTATAAACTAGTGGGTTGCGGCCCACCAGTTGAGAAAACCTGATTTAATGTACATGAAATATACAAAAACACATTTTCAATACTATTTTAGATGTAATTACAATGTTATAACATTTCAGGGGAATGATCCTGAACGTTATGGTAAACAGAAAGCAGAGGCTATCCAAAGTTAAGACGCAGGTAAGCGAGTCTGGTAACAATGTCACGTTTGTTACCCTGAAATGCTGGTGAATGGGAATGGAGGTAAAGGATTGAGGGTGGGTGTAGTGCTTCGGTAATCAGGTGAATAACATCTTGTAGTTGGTGGGTCAGTGGAGGCTGTTGTACAAAACGTATTTACTATTTAAATTTGTAATTAATTGTTTGTATCACTCTTATTGTTTTGGGTGATTAGAGATGTGCCTAAAGAGCAGAATTTATATTTCCATTACACTGCATTGCATGATATCTGTGGAATTCTGAGAACTGCCTCCAAAAATAGTGAACATTTTCAAACGGTGCTGAACAGATAAAAGCATGGATGTGGATGTTTTTTTAACGATGCATGTTCCACTTCCACTCATGCAGATTCCATGAAGGCAAGCGGATGACTACTAAACTACTGAAGCATTCACAGATGCTGGATGACTAATCAAAGCAAGCTTGCTTGCAAGAGAAAATCATCCAACTGCCCAGTAGACCAGTCAGCATAGTGAAGGCCAAATGATTTTTATGCTGAATGCATCACTCACTCACATAAAACATTATATGATGCACTTCACTCTCTTCATTGTTTTATTCAACTACAGCCAGACAGATTCTGTAGAAATGCCTAAACAGCCACGTCCTTAAAAAGACAGGATTTTTCAAGTGTCATCTTGGACTAAAGCCGGTCTCCATGTTCAAAGAAAATATGAATTGATTGACAGTTGTGTTATTTTTACCAAGGAAGGCTGTTTGCATACTCTACCACAAGCTCCAGAAGAGGGCAACAAGCTCTGCGAGAATGTCATGCTAATATTTTTGTTGAGTCTTATGACTGCATGGCAATTTTGACTTGACAGACTTTGATGTTGGCTTTACAAACCTGCATTATTTACCATTATTCTAAAGCATCAATTAGTATGATGTTATTATATTTGTATGAACATTTAATTTTATTATAGGCATGCTGTCATGTATAGGTATATTTTAGCATGCTGGTATAGCATGAACTAGGATTTTTCTAACATTTTTCTAACTACTGGGTTGCTACAATGTTTCTAGCCTAAATTAGCATGTTAGTACCTTGTAGTTGTTGTTAGCATGAAACTTTGATTCTACCATAAATATTTATATTATATGTCACCTATAGTACGTTGTTGTTGTCTATTGGAAGGAATGCGTCAATAGAGCTGCCATTTTAGTACAGGGTAGCGCTCTTTTAAAATGAATGTGGAACCAAGGTGCAGTGGAGAACTGGCCATCCGGAGCCCAAGATATATACACATACTGTATATTCATATATCTATGATCAGGAGTTTTCCTGGTAGTCAGTATGCAAATATTTTTTTCAAATTAGGAAAATTATAATTTTACATCACTTTTCTACATGGATGGATAAATGATTGCTGGGGCATTACCGACAAAGAGCATGTGCTTATATGCATGGAAATGTATTATCCTCCCTCCCTGCTAAATTTGATCTAATCCATGTCCTGAAACACAACCCCGCTCCCGTTTTCACTTCTTATGCTAAAGGAGGGAGCAATTCGCTTGTGAATAAATCTTTGTCATGAACGACTCGTGTGATCCATCGATATCCCTGCGTCTCAATGTGCATATTACGATCTAAATGGCATATAACATTTGTAATATTCGATCATTTTGGGTGTAAAGTATGCACATTGAGACAGGCACTGTTATTATTAGGAACCCTTTAGGGCCAGACGGGATCTGCAGACTTTTTTTGCTATTTCTGCAGAGAAATTTGGTAAAAATCTGCGGATTTCTGCGGAATTATTTTGGAAGTATCATAACTAAAACCTTAATATGTGAAATAAAAAATTATATCTTTTTAACTTTTATTAAATGTTTAAAACTTTATTTGGTAAACAAAGCAAGTCTCATATGATATTTCTACTAAAATATTACTGTACAAACTGCATTGTAAATAAATCAGATGAACATTTTCATATTAGTCAATAATATTGCTGTAACTAATTTAAAAACTGAATCAATATAGATTTACACACATTTACTCAAGTAAATACACAGAATTAATGATGGGCTTAAAATCTGTGGAATTCTGCGGAAATCTGCACGCGCAGATTCCGTGTGGGCCTACTTATAAGTTTCTTCAAAAACTAGCCGTTACTTCACCTAGCCAACAATAATAAAAGTTTTTGGCACCACAGCGTCTTGTTGTCATACTCATTTACATTGTTCGTTGATTTTATTTAACAAAAAAGTTGGTGCTACTTCGCCTTATGGTCAGTGCAGTAAGTGACTGTATTATCATCAATAACTTTATTTGTTGAGCAAGTTCATGCAAACTCGTAAAAAACGAAATCTTCCCCATGAAATGTTCTGCCTTTATGCTTTGTTTTCTTTTTTTGCTCGTTACTACACCCGCACAAAAGCACAAAAGTGCAGCATCTTCAGATTGGCTTTAGTCTTGACTAGTTCGGATGAATGACTTTTGTCCTGGGAGCACTGTACAAATGTGGAGGTGGTATTGACGCATACTCAGGGCCTTTATGCAATATCTAGTGTATATACCTATGTGATTCTACTATGAGTTTGTATGTTGCTTTGTTTCTAATGTGAATTAGCATGATGTTAAAATGTCAGTATTGGCAGCATGTTTTAGAATGAATTATCAAGTTGTTAACAAAATTAACATAATTAGTACTGGCATGTTTGAAGAATGAATTAGCATGTTTTAGAAAAAAACTATGTTTCTAGCAATAATGGATTTAGCATGTTCGATGCTAGCTGTTTAGCTTTACTAGTGATAGACAGACAGATGAAAGTCTGAAAGCTGAGAAAAATGGTTGGTTGTAGGTAGAAATTTTGCCACAAGCTCCATAAGAGATTGACAAGCAGGAACGTCATGCTCAGGATCATAAATTTGTCAGTCTTATGACTGCATGGCAGTTTGGTATCTCCTTATAAAACACCCTCTGGTGGTATCAGGTGATCTGCTGTTATTGAATCTGAACAATTTTAGACTTAATTAAGGTACATCTAGTCCGATGAGTTCATAGATGTAATAAAATCAGCCTCTGGACTGTGAATCACATGTTCCAGGCCAAACCTGTGGCACTTTTATGGCCTTCAAGAGTCATAAAATTAGTGAAGTAAAAAATGAATTTGATGCTCATATGCTGTTATCCTATTAGAGAAAGCGAAGAAACGAGTGAGATGTAGATTTGGGACTGTATTGAGGAATCCACGATTGCCAATAATGCAGCTGAGGAGAGACTGAAATGAGCAGCAGTTAAACTAAGATTTTATTGATGGAATCTATCAATTTAAACCCTGTAATTGATGATATATTCTGACAGTGTCACTATCTTGATGCTCCAAACCCTACTTGCTTTATTTTACAGAACACACAAAGAGATATTCCAAAAAATGAAGTTTACTTGGCTGAAGTTTTCAACCATCAAGGCACCACAAATGAATCATGCAACTTTCTAGTTGCAAGTCTTCTTAGGGAATGTGATAGCTTTGCACTGATAATATCCTTTCTTCAGTAAGCTGTTAACTGTGCTGAATTTTATTTAATTTTTTTCTCTATGTCCTACATGAAAATTGCTGACATGAAAGGTCAGACTGCAGCAGAAAACACCCCTAAATTATAACACTTGACCTTCACGTACTGTTTTAACCAACCCAGGCTCATTCTGAAAACGTAGTCCCGCGGATGTTTCTGGAGACCGCGAAATACGTCCCGGGAGGTACGTATTTTTGCAGTTTTTGTTTTCGCAAATTCACAAGAGGCCGCTTTGGTCACTGTAGAGAAGACTTTAGGTCCAAAAACAGTTTATTCACAGCAACAATTTGTAAACAAAGCAGATATTCACAGATCAGCAGATAAGCACCAATAGTGGTAACAGGTAAATCCAATGAAAATGGCTATTGAAAGTCAGTGATATCCAATAAAGAAGGAATACTCTCCTTTTGTTGTAAATTAGGTGATTGTGAATGCTGAAGGGAATCCAGGAAGGCACAGATAATCCTGATGATAGCTGTAGTGAGTCTGTTGCTCATGTGAGACAAGACGAGAATTAATAAGGTGTGGCAATGTGTAGGGCAGTTATGATATAGGGAACATGCGAGTCCAATTTGTAATCTTAGGATTGTGATATTTGTGAGATTGTGATACTTTAGTCCTGGTGGATCTGTGACCCTTTCTTACCCTGTTCAGTGATGAACTGGAGAGGAAGTTTAGCTGCAGTGTTGAATTGTGTAGCCATTCTGATATTCTAGATTATTCTGTCTCCTCATGCATTCGTTTTTCATGGACAGAGAGCTTTTGGAGACTTGAATTAGAGAATGACATTGTAAAGATTGAATGTTCTAGAAAGCAAAGGAAACCATTTGGACAAGCTGCTGTCAGAGAGTTTCAGTCACTCAGAGCAGCTCACCATGTTCACTGTAAAACATTCTTGGTGCCTAAAATTTTGTAGTTGAATCCAAAAGGAGTTTAGTCATGTGAAGTTAAACTTTGTAAAATAAATTACCCGATTAACTTACTAAATGTGTTAAGGTATCCTTTTTACAGTGTTGCAAGGTCTGTGAAAAGTGAAAGTTAGATCACCATTTTAGTAAAAATGTCATATATGCGCATAACTGCATATAAACAAAATATGAAAGGTAACGATGGATGGATGGATGGATGGATGGATGGATGGATGGATGGATGGATGGATGGATGGATAGATAGATAGATAGATAGATAGATAGATAGATAGATAGATAGATAGATAGATAGATAGATAGATAGATAGATAGATAGATAGATAGATAGATACCATAAAATACAATCTTTTTTCTGACATTTAAAGAAAAAGGATTCCTCTCTGACAGAAGTTCTCTGTCCTTGAAAGAATAAAAGAGTCTCAGTCTCATCCTCAATCTTGTGATTAGATTACTAGAGTAAACTGACAGATCCAAAACTTCATGTTCAAACTTGATCCAGTTTTCACTTAATAGATGAGCTAGCTATCCAAATCAATCAAATCTAAAAGCTTGGACATTTATGAAAGGCTCCAGAACCCCAGTACTGGACTCACAGAGGCACTCAAAACATTTATAAACAACTTCGGATGTTGAGCAAATGTTAAATTTTTAAAATAAATAAATAAATAAAGAAGCTTTATTTGTTTAGTGGACATTAAAGTGTGTTTCATTAAATTTCATGTTGAAGAATACAAATATAGAATCAGAGACATGTGTATTTATTCCTGGCTGCAAATCCTTTCTAATTTTAAATACACTGAAATCTCAGCTGCTCTGAGTTGTTTTGTTTATTTTGAGTGATAAGATCAGTGCAGTGAGGGAACATTGAAACGTCCCATCAGGAATTGCCCCTCTAATTATATGATTGCAAAAATCTATTCCAACTATCATCCAAAGGAAAATAAACATCACATATCAAGGCTACAAGGAGTAGCAGTGGGGAAGTTCAAATCAACAAATGGCACAAGATGCAAAAATTAGATTTAAATTTTACACAATCAGGATTACAAAATATCTGTATTGTTTTCATTAATTGTTCATAGCCAAGTAAAAAACGTTCTGTTGGAATTTCCAGGAAGGTGTCACAGTCACACAAGGATGGTAATCTATTTTCATCAATTTATTTAAACACACAGTGGATTGTTCAACAGGAGAAGTAGGTAAGTGATGTTCTTGAATGGAGAGCAGACTAGTACGTTGTTCACAAGGTAAACAAGGATCTTCATGCAACCATCTGAAAATAAAGTCACTTCCCTTAATCACAGCATATGCATCAACAGGGTTAGGGGAAATGTCCATAGGAGAGGGGGGGGGGAGTCTTTATAGTGTCTGTGTGATTGGGGTGCAGGTGCGGATGATCAGTAATCAGGGGATAGTGAATGGGTGTGGTGAGAGTTGGCTGGCGAGGGAGTATGAGGATTGGTGCAGCAGGAATGAGCCGAGGGTGTGACAGACACCATTACAATACCATACAATACCATACAATATTAGCATAAGAATAATGGTACACGTTAAAACCCAACAGTCAACTTTATCAAATGAAATGAGTGTTGTTTACTCAAAATTCACTAAAAGTTAATTCTATTCATTTGATAAGAGTTTTGAGCTCAGTGTTGAAGGTAATGAGTTAATTAAATACCTCAATACTTCAACTTAAATGGAGTAAGTTCACAGTACTCGTATAGATTAGTTTTTAACTCAATTGGTTTGTTGCAATCGATTTCCAGTGATGGGTTGCAGCTGGAAAGGCATCCACTGCATAAAATATATGCTGGATAAGTTGGCATAAATAATCTTTTAATTGTTTAAATGCCAAATGCCATGTTGAGCCAAAACAGGACCAGGTACAGGAGGTATAGTGGTAATCAATAAAAGAAAGATTTCAACAGTTATGTGGAGAACTCAAAACTATTCCTCTCAAAAGCTAAATTTCAGACTAATGCAATACATGAATCCTAGCTTTAGCAAAGTCCTGCAATTATTCAGGAGCAGCTAACCAAAACACTGGTGTTTTATCAGATTTCAGCTATAATGCACGCTTCCTGGGCTTTTCTTTTTCCATTTGCTAGATTAACCCTTATTTATTTTCAGTCTTTTGAATGAATGCAAAGCGGAAAGTTAATGGGAATATGAGGCATAATTACTGTGGCACCACAAACACAGCAGGCAAGCTACATTTCATATGCTCCAACTTTTCATACAGGGATGTACTGTAGTGACATATGAAGCCTGTTAAAGGATTTGTTTCCCTTCTTTCATGCTATCTTCAGCTGTTCATCATGCATTCATTTTGTGCCAGAGCCATTATAATGGTGACTTTGTTGGTTTTTAGATATCTTGTAAGCAATGCAGGGGAAAATTAAGCAATATGTACTCACATTTTTTGTGCTGTAAATACTGTAACACATGCAAGAACATAGCTTGTTTTTGGCTTAAAAATGTTTTTAAGCCCTCTTGTACTATATCAGCTTTTTTTACTTAACCCAAGAATCAAACTACCAACCATCAACAAGTTAAACACTGTGATATTATTGTAAATGGGTTTTTGTATGTTTCATATACAGTATTTGTGTATTAAAGTTATATACTTGTACACAGTACACATGTAATATGTAAGTACAAACTTTTATCTTCGATGTAATTACTACGTCGTTACAATATAATTACATCCAAGATTTACAAACGTGTTTATATATTTTATTTACAGTGTGTATTTATAGTTATATACTTAAATATGCACAGTACACATGTATGTAATATGTAATAACAAACTTTAACCTTGATTTATAAACTTGTTTGAACGTGTGTGCAATTACTGAGCCATTACATTGTAATAACATTGCAAATATATTACAGTTACAGCAACGAAAATACTTATAAACGTTTCTTTGTATATTTCATGTGCTGTATTTGTGTTTTTTTAGTAATTTACGTAAATATACACAATACACGTAATGTAATTACAAACTATTGTCTTGAATGTAAATACACTGCTGTTACATTGTAATTACATCACAGATAATTTTTATCAATGTGTTTCTTTGTATATTTCATGTACAGTGGGTATTTATAGTTTATACTTAAATGTACACAGTACACATGTATGTAATATGTCATTGCGAACTTTAATCTTGTGTGTAATTACTGTGTCGTTACATTGTAATTACACTGTAGTTACATCCAAGATAATATTTATAAATGAAAATATTTCTTTGTATATTGCATGTACAGTATTTGGTTATCTATTTGTGTATACGTAAATATACACAGTACACATGTAATTACAAACTTTTTAACTTAAATGTTTCTTTGTATATTTCATGTACAGTATTTGTGTGTTTATATGTAAATATATGCAGTACATATGTAACTACTAATGTTTATTTTTGGATGTAATTACTATTTCATTACATTATAATTACTATGTAATTTTATTGTTATAACATTGCTATTACTTTGTATTAATCAGTGATTAATTTGTGAAATACGAGGTCCCGGAACAGATCGGGGTAATGGATCCGCCATGTTACTCGAGGATGTAGAGGTGCCGCGCACGAAAGGGGGGTTGGGCTGTTGTTGTCACAGACGAAAGTGATGAGGGTTGGGGAGAAAGTGAAATTGAACAGCGGTTGGGGGAGGAGGGCGGTTGAGGAGGGGGATCGGTAAAATGAGATGCCTGATCAGATTTCAGAGGTTCCAGATGCGGCAAGTTTAGTCTGGCACAAATTAAGCCCTCGTAATAACATTGTAATTGCACTGTTATTACTATGTAATAGCATTGTTGTTACAATGTAACAACATTGCAATTACATGGTTATAACATCGTAATTACATCTGTGTTAGTATTGTGATTGAGTTTTTGCATATTTCATGTACAGTATTTGAGTATTAAAGTTATATACACACAGTACACATGTAATAACAAACTTTTATCTTGGATGTAATTACTATGCCGTTTCATTGTAATTACTATGTAATAACATTGTACTAACATTGCGATTGCTATGTAATAACATTGCAATTACATTGTTATAACATTGTAATTACATCTATGATAGTATTGTAATTGTGTTTTTATATATTTCACGTACAGTGTATATTTATAGTTGTATACTTAAATATGCACTGTACACATTTATGTAATATGTAATTGCAAACTTTAATCTTGATTTATAAACATGTTTGAATGTGTGTACTATTACTGTGTCATTACGTTGTATTTACATATGTCATTTCATTTTTGTTTCATTTTGTATACACATCCAAGAAAATATTTATAAACATAAATGTTTCTTTGTATATTTCATGTACTTTATTTGTGTATTCTTTGTTTGTTATTTGTTATGTTATTGTTATTTAATAAATATACACGTAATGTAATTACAAACTATTACCTTGAATGTAATTACATTGCTGTTATGTTGTAATGACATCCCAGATAATATTTATCAATGTGTTTCTTTGCACAGTATATACAGTGTGTAGTTATAGTTTATACTTAAATATTCACAGTACACATGTAATTACAAACGTTTAACTTGGATGTAATTACTATGTCATTACTTTGTAATTACTATGTCATCCACGATAATATTTATAAATGTAAATATTTCCTTGTATTTTTCATGTACAGTATTTGGTTATTTATAGTTGTATGCGTAAATATACACAGTACACATGTAATTACAAACATTTATCTTGTGTGCAATTACTATGTCGTTACATTGTAATTAAATCCTAGATAATATTTATGCTCATGTTTCTTTGTATATTTCAAGTACTGTATTTGTGTGTTTATATGTAAATATACACAGTACATATGTAATAGCAAACATTTATTTTGGATGTATGATATTGCTGTAACATTGTAATAACATCTGAGTTGTAACACGTGATTACAAACTTTTATCTTGTGTGCAATAACTGTGTCGATACATTGTAATTATGTCGGTGCACCTAAGATACAATTCATTTTGACACCCCTAATATTTTATGTACAGTACTTGTGTTTGTATGTAAATATACGCAGATCGTATGAAATTACAGACTTTTATTTTGGATGTAAATACTATGTAATAATATTGTAATTGTGTCATTGTAATAACATTGTAATAAAACTCTAATTACTACAGTGTAACAACATTGTAAACTCTACATTGTTATAACATTATTACATTGTAATTAAATTGTTATACATAGTAATTACATTGTTATATGATTGTAATTATTACATTTTAATTGCATTGTTATAGCATTTTAATTACATTGTTATAACATTGTAATTACATCTAAAATAGTATTGAAAATGAGTTTTTGTATATTTCATGTACATTGCAGCAGGAATTCTCAACCAGTGGAACGCAACCCACTTGTTTATACGTAAATATACCCAGAATGCACATGAATAACAACTTTTATTTTTGCATGTAATTACAATGCAATAACATTGTAAATACTTCGTTGAAATAACATTGTAATAACATTGTAAATACATTGTTATAACATTGTTAAAACATTGGAACTACACTGTTAAAACATTGTAATTTCAACATTGTAATAACATTGTTATAACATTGTAACAACATTTTAATTACATTGTTATAACATTGTAATTACATCTAAAATCGTATCACTAGTTTGTACATAAATATACACAGAACGTGTGTAAATACAAACTTTTATTTTGGATGTAATTTCTATGTAATAACATTGTACTTACTTCATTGTAACAACATTGTATTTACTACATTGTAATAACTACATTGTTATAACATTGCAATAACTACATTGTAATTACTACATTGTTATAACATTGTAATTACTACATTGTTATAATATTGAAATATTACATTGCTTTAACATTGTAATTACTATTGTTGTAACATTGTAATTACTACATTGTTATACCATTGCAACAACATTGTAATTACATTGTAATTACATTTCTATGTTTTATTTACAGTGATATAACAATGCAGTTACTAGTTACCCTACTAGTTTATACTTAAATATACGCAGAACGTATGTAATTACAAAGTTTTATTTTAGATATAATTACTATGTAACAACATTGTAAATACTTAGTTGTAAAAACATTGTAAAAACATAGCAATTACATTGTTATAACATTGTAATAACATTGTAATTTCTACTTTGTAATAAGATTTTAATTGCATTGTTATAACATTGTAATTACATCTAAAATAGTATTGAAAATGTGTTTTTGTATATTTCATGTACATTGCAGCAGGGATTCTCAACCGGTGGGCTGCAATCCACTAGTTTATAGGTAAATATACCCAGAATGCACATGAATAAAAACTTTTCTTTTGGGATGTAATGACTATGTAATAACATTGTAATTACTTCATTATAATAACATTGTAAGTACTTCGTTGTATAAACATTGGAATAACATAGTAGTTACATTGTAATTTCAACATTGTAATAACACTGTTATAACATTTTAATAACATTGTAATTACATTGTTATAACATTGTAATTACATCTAAAATAGTAAATGTGTTTTTCTATATTTCATGTACATAACAGCAGGGATTCTCAACCAGTGGGCCACAGCCCACTAGTTTATACATAAATATATGCAGAACGTAAGTAATTACAAAGTTTTATTTTAGATATAAATACTTTGTAAAAACATTGTAACAATATAGTAATTACATTGTTATAACATTGTAATTTCTACATTGCAATAACATTGTAATGATATTGTTATAACATTGTAATTTCTACATTGTAATAACACTGTTAGAACATTGTAACAACATTGTAATAACATTGTTATAACATTGTAATTACATTGTTATAACGTTGTACTTACATCTAAAATAAGTAAATGTGTTTTTGTATATTTCATGTACATTAAAGCAGGGATTCTCAACCAGTGGGCCACAGCCCACTAGTTTGTACATAAATATACACAGAACATATGTAATTACAAACTTTTATTTTGGATGTAATTACTATGTAATAATATTGTAAATGTGTCATTGTAATAACATTGTAATAAAACTCTAATTACTACATTGTTATAACATTAGATCATTGTGATAAAATTGTTATAACATAGTAATTACATTGTTGTAACATTGTAATTACATCTAAAATAGTATTGAAAATGTGTTTTTGTATATTTCATGTACATTGCAGCAGGGATTCTCAACCAGTGGGCTACAACCCACTAGTTTATACGTAAATATACCCAGAATGCACATGAATAAAAACTTTTCTTTTTGGATGTAATTAATATGTAATAACATTGTAATTACTTCTTTGTAATAACATTGTTATAACATTGTAATAACATTGTAATTTCTACATTGTTATAACATTGTATCTACATCTAAAATAGTATTGAAAATGTATTTTTGTATATTTCATGTACATTGCATCAGGGATTCTCAACCGGTGGGCAGCAACCCACTAGTTTATACGTAAATATACCCAGAATGCACATGAATAAAAACTTTTCTTTTTGGATGTAATTACTATGTTATAACATTTTAATTACATCGTTGCAATAACATTGTAATAACATAGTATTTACATGTTTAAACATTGTAATAACATTGAAATAACACTGTTATAACATTGTAATTACATCTAAAATAGTAAATGTGTTTACTATTTACTATTTTAGAAACCACAGCCCACTACTTTGTACATAAATATACACAGAACGTATGTAATTACAAACTTTTATTTTGGATGTAATTTCTACGTAATAACATTGTACTTCATTGTAACAACATTGTATTTACTACATTGCAATAACTACATTGTTATAACATTGCAATAACTACATTGTAATTACTACATTGTTATAACATTGTAATTACTACATTGTTATAATATTGCAATATTACATTGCTATAACATAGTAATTACTATTGTTGTAACATTGTAATTACTAGATTTTTGTAATATTGCAATATTACATGGTTATAACATTGTAATTATTACATTGTTATACCATTGCAATAACATTGTAATTACATTGTAATTACATTTCTATAAAATTTTATTTACAGTGATATAACATTGCAATTACTAGTTACCCCACTAATTTATACTTAAATGTTAAGATAAAATTAAATTTTAGATATAATTACTATGTAATAACATTGTAATTACTTAGTTGTAACAACATTGTAATAACATAGCAATTACATTGTTATAACATTTTAATAACATTGTCATTTCTACATTGCAACAAGATTTTAATTGCATTGTTATAACATTTTAATTACATTGTTATAACATTGTAAAAACAATGTAATTTCTTCATTGTAATGAGATTTTAATTGCATTTTCATAGCATTTTAATTACATTGTTATAACATTGTAAAACATTGTAATTTCTACATTGTAATAAGATTTTAATTGCATTGTTATAGCATTTTAATTACATTGTTATAACATTGTAATTACATCTAAAATAAATCCACTAGTTTATAGGTAAATATACCCAGAATGCACATGAATAAAAACTTTCTTTTGGGATGTAATTACTATGTAACAACATTGTAATTACTTCGTTGGAATAACAATGTAATAACATTGTATTAACATAGTAATAACATTGTTATAACATTGTAATTTCTACATTGTAATAACGCTGTTATAACATTGTTATAACATTGCAGTAACATTGTTATAACATTGAAATAACATTGTTATAACACTGTATTAACATTGTAATTACATTGTTATAACATTGTTATAACATTGTAATTACATCTAAAAATAGTAAATGTGTTTTTGTATATTTCATGTACATAACAGCAGGGATTCTCAACCATAAATATACATAAATATAAGCAGAACGTATGTAATTACAAAGTTTGTAATTACAAAGTAGATATAATTACTATGTAAAAACATTGTAACAACATAGTAATTATATTGTAATAACATTGTAATAACATTGTTATAACATTGTAATTACATTGTTAAAACATTGTAATTACATCTAAAATAGTATTGAAATTGTGTTTTTGTATATTTCATGTACATTGCAGCAGCGATTCTCAACCGGTGGGCCGCAACCTACTAGTTTATACGTAAATATACCCAGAATGCACATGAATAAAAACTTTTCTTTTTGGATGTAATTACTACGTAATAACATTGTAATTACTTCGTTGTAATAACACTGTAATAACATTGTAACAACATAGTAATTATATTGCTATAACACTGTAATTACTGCATTGTTATAATAATGCAATATTACATTGTTATATCATTGTAATTGTTACATTGTTATACCATTGCAATAACATTGTAATTACATTGTATGTACATTTCTATAAAATTTTATTTACAGTGATATAACATTGCAATTACATCTAAAATAGTATTGTAAATGTATTTTTGTATATTTCATGTACATTGCAGCAGGGATTCTCAACCAGTGGGCCGCACCCCACTAGTTTATACTTAAATATACGCAGAACGTATGTAATTACAAAGTTTTATTTAATATATAATTACTATGTAATAACATTGTAATTACTTATTTTTAATAACAATGCGATGACTTTATATTTACATTTTATCCTTAATTATTGCTTAAATTTGTGTCATCTTAAATTACACTACAATGATTACATATTTTACCACCCAACATCAGCTATTTTCATTCTTTCATTCATTCATTTTCCTTTGGCTTAGTTCCTTTATTTATCTGGGGTCACCACAGCAGAATTAACCACCAACTTATCCAGCATATGTTTTACACAGCGGATGCTCTTCCAGCTGCAACCCAGTACTGGGAAACACCCATACACACTCATTCACACACACACACACACACACACACACACACACACACACACACACACACACACACACACACACACACACACACACACACACACACACATACAATATATGAGTTATAACATCGTAATTACATCTATGTATTGTGTATTAAAGTTGTATACATATACACAGTACACATGTAATATGTAATTACAAACTTTTATCTTAGATGTAATTACTATGCCGTTACATTGTAAATACTATGTATCCACATTATACTAACATTGCTAATACTATGCAATAACATTGTAATTACATCTATGATAGTATTGTAATTGAGTTTTTGTTTGTATCACGTACAGTGTATATTTATAGTTGTATACTTAAATATGCACTGTACACATGTATGTAATATGTAATTGCAAACTTTAATCTTGATTTATAAACATGTTTTAATGTGTGTACAATTACTGTGTCATTACATTGTATTTACATGTCATTTCATGGTAATTGCATTGCAAATATATTGTAGGTACATCCAAGAAATTATTTATAAACATTAATGTTTTTCTTTGATTATTTCATGTACTTTATTTGTGTATTCATAGTTATTTAATAAATATACACAATACACGTAATGTAATTACAAACTATTACCTTGAATTTAATTACATTGTTATTACGTTGTAATGACATCCCAGATAATATTTATCAATGTGTTTCTTTGTACAGTATGTACAGTGTGTAGTTATAGTTTATACTTAAATATACACAGTACACATGTAAATACAAACGTTTAACTTGGATGTAATTACTATGTCATTACTTTGTAATTACTATGTCATCCACGATAATATTTATAAATTTATTCCTTGTATTTTTCATGTACAGTATTTGGTTATTTATAGTTGTATGCGTAAATATACACAGTACACATGTAATTACAAACATTTATCTTGTGTGCAATTACTATGTCGTTACATTGTAATTAAATCCAAGATCATGTTTATACTCATGTTTCTTTGTATATTTCAAGTACTGTATTTGTGTGTTTATATGTAAATATACACAGTACATATGTAATAGCAAACATCTATTTTGGATGTATGACATTGCTATAACATTGTAATAACATCTGAGATGTAATACGTAATTACAAACTTTTATCTTTTGTGCAATAACTGTGTCGATACATTGTAATAATAGTTAATTATAATATGTAATTGTAGTTACATCCATGATCCTACTTATATGTAATATTTTTTATATTTACTATATGTTTATTTTATTTTATATTCATTTATATATATACATTTCTTTGTATATTCCATATTTGTGTATTTATATGTAAATATACACAGAACATGCATAATTACAAACTTAATTACTATGTCATTACATTGCAATTACATTGCTTTTGCATTGTAATTACATCCAATATAATACTTTTAGACTTAAATGTTTCTTTGTATATTTCATAGAGGTTTGAACCTACACTGGTCTCATGGTTCATTTCAGTTCGGTCACAATTATCATTCTATCGATTCGGTTCAATTCGACGTCTCGGTGCATTGACGGTGCTTTGCATACAAAATTTTATATTTTACTTCACAGCACAATAAGTATTGTATAAAAATGTATAAAAATGTTCATATGTATATATTATTTGTTATACAATTGTGTCCTGTAATACAAACTGGACCTTTAAAAACTCAAATACATGTACAGAACAACATGAGTATTTATAGCAAATAAACAATTGTAAATATCAAGCTCACTTTACTCGAGCAAGTTCTTACACCCCTATGATTGGTCACATGATCAACAAAAAGGCCTGCGATTGGCTCTAAAACTCTGGTGCTATCGATGAATGACACTGATAAACGGCAGCGGCGATCACGTGGTGGAGAAAACTCACTCTGCAGACACGCTCGAGTCTGTATCCAGATGTAATGCTGTAACAGCCGAGAGGAGAGGAAACGTCACGTCAGCAGTTCGAAGGGTAGTGGAGTTTGGAGTAACTTCGAAGTAATGGCATTTTCTTTCATTTTCTCAATCACAGTAAAATAGGAGCTTCTGCTGTAACTTCAATGTCAGTGAAAGAATGTCCAGCAAACAGACACACAGTGAATTGTGCAGAGTTTCAGTGTTTTAATTACTCGCGCTCACCTCCCTCGCCATAGTAAGCTACTATGACAGCACATGTGCTATAAATGATGTCAGTATGTAATAACCAGTTATGATCCATTACTGAACCGATACTGAATTGTCCGCATCTGCATCGCAGCGCACCTAAGAAACAATTCATTTTGACACCCCTAATATTTCATGTACAGTATTTGTGTTTATATGTAAATATACGCAGAACGTATGTAATTACAGACTTTTATTTTGGATGCAACTACTATGTAATAACATTGTAATTACTACATTGTTATAACATTATTACATTGTAATTAAAATGTTATATCATAGTAATAACATTGTTATAACATTACAATTATTACATTGTAATTACATTGTTATAGCATTTAATTACATTATTACAACATTGTAATTACATCTAAAATAGTATTGAAAATGTGTTTTTGTATATTTCATGTACATTGCAGGATTCTCAACCTGTAGGCCTATACCCACTAGTTTATATGTAAATATATGCAGAACGTACATAAATTAAAAACTTTATTTTGGATGTAAATATTATGTAATAACATTGTAATTACTTCATTGTAATAACATAGTAATAACATTATATTTACTACATTGTAAAAACTACATTATTATAACATTGTAATTACTACATTGTTATAACATTGTAAAAACATTGTAATGACATTGTTTTAACATTGTAATTACATCTAAAATAGTATTGTAATTGTATGAATGTATGTAATTACAAACTTTTCTTTTGGATGTAATTTCTACGTAATAACATTGTAACTATTTCATTGTAACAACATAGTATTTACTACATTGTAATAACTACATTGTTATAACATTGTAATAACTGCATTGTTATAACATTGTAATTACTACATTAACATTGTAATTATTGCATTGTTATAACATTGTAATCTTACATTGTTACAACATTGTAATAACATTGTAATTACATTTCTATAAAAATTTTAATTACAGTGATATAGCATTGCAATTACATCTAAAATAGTATTGTAAATGTGTTTTTGTATATTTCATGTACATTACAGCAGGGATTCTCAACCTGTAGGCCTATACCCACTAGTTTATATGTAAATATATGCAGAACGTACATAAATTAAAAACTTTATTTTGGATGTAATTATTATATAAAAACATTGTAATTGCTTCATTGTAATAACATTGTAATAACATTTCTATAAAAATTTTAATTACAGTGATATAGCATTGCAATTACATCTAAAATAGTATTGTAAATGTGTTTTTGTATATTTCATGTACATTACAGCAGGGATTCTCAACCGGTGGGCAGCAGCCCACTAGTTTATACGTAAATATACGCAGAACGTATGTAAGTACAAACTTTATTTTGGATGTAATTACTATGTAATAATTGTAATAACAGTGTAATAACATTGTATTTACTGCATTGTAATAACTACATTAGTATAACATTGTAATTACTACATTGTTATAACATTGTAATAACATTGTAATTACATTGTTACAACATTGTAATTATTGCATTGTTATAACATTGTCATATTACAATGTTATAACATTGTAATAACATTGTAATTACATTGTTATAACATTGTAATTACATTTCTATAAAAAAATTTATTATTTCAATTACATCTAAAATAGTATTGTAAATGTGTTTTGTATATTTCATGTACATTACAGCAGGGATTCTCAACCGGTGGGCAGCAGCCCAATAGTTTATATGTAAATATACACAGAACGTATGTAATTGCAAACTTTATTTTGGATTTAATTACTATGTATTAACATTGTAACTACTTCATTGTAATAACAGTGTAAAAACGTTGTATTTACTGCATTTTAATAACTACATTGTTATAACATTATATTTACTACATTGTACTAACTACATTATCATAACATTGTAATTACTACATTGTTATAACATTGTTATAACATTGTAATTACATTGTTATAACATTGTAATTACTACATTGTTACAACATTGTATTAACATTGTTATTACATTGTTATAACATTATAATAACATTGTTTTAACATTGTAATTACATCTAAAATAGTATTGTAAATGTGTTTTTGTATATTTCATGTACATTACAGCAGGGATTCTCAACCTGTGGGCCACAGCCCACTAATTTATACATAAATATACACAGAATGTATGTAATTACAAACTTTTATTTTGGATGTAATTTCTACGTGTTAACATTGTAATTATTTCATTGTAACAACATTGTATTTACTACATTGTAATAACTACATTGTTATAACATTGTAATAACTGCA
Organism: Danio aesculapii; assembly: GCF_903798145.1. Lineage (NCBI taxonomy): Eukaryota > Metazoa > Chordata > Actinopteri > Cypriniformes > Danionidae > Danio > Danio aesculapii. Next base: position 22,231,331 of record NC_079446.1, read on the forward strand.
TTGTTATAACATTGCAATTACTACATTGTTGTAACATTTTAATTACTACATTGGTATAAAATTGTAATTATTGCATTGTTATAACGTTGTAATATCACACAGTTATAACATTGTAATAACATTGTAATTACATTGTTATAGCATTGTAGTTACATTTCTATAAAAATTTTAATTACAGTGATATAACATTGCAATTACATCTAAAATAGTATTGTAAATGTGTTTTTGTATATTTCATGTACATTACAGCAGGGATTCTCAACCGGTGGGCAACAGCCCACTAGTTTATACGTAAATATATGCAGAACGTATGTGATTACAAACTTTATTTTGGATGTATTTACTATGTAATACCATTGTAACTACTTCATTGTAATAACAGTGTAATAACGTTGTATTTACTGCATTGTAATAACTACATTGTTATAACATTATATTTACTACATTGTTATAACATACTATTTACTACATTGCTGTAACATTGCAAGATTACATTGTTATAACATTGTGATTAAATCTAAAATAGTATTGTAAATGTGTTTTTGTATATTTTATATACATTACAGCTGGGATTCTCAACCGGTGGGCCGCAGCGCACTAGTGGGCCTCAGCTATCCCGCAGGTGGGCCGTGAGGTAGCTTAAAATTAACTCTAATATTATAGTTTTTGGATTTCATTATTAATATGCTATATAAAAATGATCGAAGTAATGCACTTTCTCCTGTTCTCTGATTGATTACTTAAAACTCAAAAACAGCCTCACACAGGCCTGTTCATTCACAAACTATGCATAAAGTGAACGTCTCTCTTTGTATGTTTATTGTGTGAACTATTTAATCTACATAATTGTGCAAATTAATGTCCTGTGAGTGTTTTATAATGAACACGCACCCATACAGGAGGATCTAGCGAGGCTCAATGCTGTTTCTGCCATTGAATGGAAAATAAACTTGCATACGAGCTTCAGACACACTCTGGTGGAGCTGTTCACTGTTCCTGTCAGCAATCTCCCAATAATATCCAGCTGCGAACTCAACTGCCATCATGCCATCAGATTGACGCATCTCAACAGATTTAGGGTGTTTTACTGTATTTTCCACATATTAGTAATAATAGTAATAATATGTATATCTTAATAAATAAGGGTTTAAATGGGCATTTCATACAAACATTTTAGAGAAAATGTCAGACAGGTGGGCCTTCAAAAATGAATCAGTGTCAGAAGTGGGACCCGAACTGAAAAAGGTTGAGAACCCCTGCATTGCAGTACTTTCTTAAATTTGTGTCATCTTAAATTACACTACAATAATTACATATTTTACCACCCAACATCAGCTATTTTAATTTTTTCATTCATTCATTTTCCTTCGGCTTAGTTCCTTTAACCAGTGACCTTTTTGCTGTGAGGTGACAGTGCTAACCACTCTGCCACTGTGTCGCCCATCAGTCATTTTATTAACTGATTTTTTAAACTTATTTTAACTTAGTCTTAAAGACAATATGATAATAATGATAATAATATATGATAATAATAATAACAATAATAAGAATAAGAATGATAATAATAATAACAATAATAATAATAATAATAATAATAATAATAATAATAATAATAATAATAATAACAATAATAATAATAACAATAACAATAATAATAATAATAATAATAATAATAATAATAATAATAATAATAATAATAATAATAATTATACAATTCAAATGCAATGGAACTTTTATGTAAATAAATTCAGCATACAGGCGACGCAGTGGAGCAGTAGGTAGTGCTGTCGCCTCACAGCAAGAAGGTCGCTGGTTCGAGCCTCGGCTGGGTCAGTTGACGTTTGCATGTACTCCCTGCATTCGCGTGGGTTTCCTCCGGGTGCTCCGGTTTCCCCCATGTGGTACAGGTGAATTGGGTAGGCTAAATTGTCCGTAGTGTATGTGTGTGTGTGAATAAGTGTGTATGTGTTTCCCAGTGATGGGTTGCAGCTGGGAGGGCATCCGCTGCATAAAAACAAATGCTGGATAAGTTGGCGGTTCATTCCGCTGTGACGAGCTCAGATTAATAAAGGGACTAAGCCACAAAGAAAATTAATGAATAAAATTTACCATTCCTGCTAAGGGCAAAAGTTAGGGAGATTGACTTTAGAATAAGTCAACTTGAAGGTTCGTTCACATCACAGAAAACCAGGGCACTTATTAGGCTAATTAAAGATCTGTTTGGGACACTGTTCCTGCAGTGTGTTCAAAATATTTTGAACATCACTTATGGTTATGATCTGATGACAGAAACATAACTGTGCATGGCGCTTTGCATTTGTGGTGGGTCTTTATTACTGCACAAAATATTAACATTGCATTAATCCATCCGCATATGCAGACACCCGACTTCCTGTCACTGGTAACTTAATGTGTTATGTATGGTTTTCCACCCCACTGAGATCAGAAGGATTTCACATGCTTTCCTCGCGGGTGTGTGGATGAGCAGAATTTTGAATGAAATATACTTACTGTAGCTGTTTGAATCATTAGTTGTTAGCCCAGTTTTAATAACATCTTTTGCACAAATGTATATATTTACTTAATACATACTGAGGGATTTCTAAGCACTTAACTAGGATATGTAAGAGAACATCTTCATGAACTTTAAAATGCCCCATTATGCCTTACCTTTCATGCAGTGTGTATTGTAACTATTTATAAATGTTAAAGGTCTGCACTGTTTCAAAGATCAAAGTCCACATAAATGAAGCTTTATTTTCTATAAGAGACAACCAGTTCTGTAATGCTTAACATGAGTCATCATTCATTTCAGTCTTGCACAAGCCTATAGTATGTGGTTTTGTAGCAAATTTGCAGAATGCACTCTGCTGGTGAGCAATGTCTGCATGTATCCTAAATTTCTGCAATAGTTGGGCTCAAGTAAGAGTTTGATTCATGTAAATAAAACAATAATTGATTTCCTGCACCTGAAAAGCAAATCCGCTTAACATGCAGTGTTTAAGAATGTTACTTTTGAAAGTATCATTCATTCATTCATTCATTTTCTTTTCAGCTTAGTCCCTTTATTAATCTGGGGTCGTCACAGCGAAATGAACCACCAACTTATCCAGCATATGTTTTATGCAGAAGATGCCCTTCCAGCTGCAACCCATCACTGGGAAATATCTATACATACTCATTCACACACACTATGGACAATTTAGCTTACCCAATTCACCTATATGTTTTTGGACTTGTGGGGGAAACCAGAGCACCCAGACGAAACCCATGCGAACATGGGGAGAACATGCAAACTCCACACAGAAATGCCAACTTACCCAGCCGGGGCTCGAACCAGCGACCTTCTTGCTGTGAGGCGATTGTGCTACCCACTGTGTCCCTGTGCTGCCCCATTTTGAAAATAGTGCATTACAATATTGAGTGACTCCCGCAAAAAAGTTACTAAGTGTGTTACTTAGTTACTTTTTATGGTAAGTAATTTGTTATGCATTACTTTTGAGTTACTTTTGCGTTTCTTTTCTTTACCTGGCTGAGTTTTGATCTCTTTCAGAACTTGCAGGTGTTTTTTTCACCTTTTTATCGAGGGCATCTGCATTTAGCTACCACATATATAACCTACAGGGTTCACCTTCATTTTCCTTGTAGGATGTAGGATGTAATTATATTTTGAGAACCCTCTTAAACTAGAGCTAAACATGCTTTATATACCGAGTAATGGCAGCATGTAATGTGTCTGCTACTTTTGAATGTTTTGTGTTATTAGTTAAGTAAATTCACTGTCCATTGAGATAAAGACTGCAATAAAGCCTTAGAGTATTAACAAGAAATAGTTTAATAAGGTAAAAACAGATTTTAAAGCTTTAAAATGTTTAATAACAAAATTAACAGTAAGACGATTGTGGTGGAAATTCATTTTATTCATCTTATATTCGTTTATATACTCATTTGTTCTAATTATAATGGTCTGTTCATTTATTCTTCCATGGATGTACTGTTTATGTTAGACCAAGTGTGACCACTTTAACATCTGTTTATCACCAGACAAGATTTGGATAAGTACATGGTGATTTAACAAGCTAGATTTTCGGATGGGATGTAAGACTGAAATATAGACGGTCAAATATGAAGTTGAGCGCTGATGGAACTGTGATTCATCTTGTATGTCACTGATGACCTTGTGGGTATTACAAACTAGATAAAAAGAGAACACACTCTGTTTCGGCGTCTTACATACTCTGCAGAAACCAGCATTGCTGTATGAATGTGTGGCCTTCTTTGCAAAGAATAAAACTTTAAAAGACACTTTGGGTAAGACTTTGTCTTCTTTACCACTGAGAGAGCCTCCTTGAAGAAAATTGCCACTACAACGATAAAAATACACCCCCCCAAATCAAAAAAAAAATCTTTCAGCTTTATACATTGAATAAGTCGCTTCACGTGGCCTTAGCAAATGTGTAAATTGTTTCCCAAAAGAGAAAGAAATCTTACTATATTACAGAATGTAGTCGCTTCTAAAGTAACGTTAGACATTGGCTGCATCTCCTCAACAATAAAAACAGTAACCGTTTTTATAGTTTAGTTGAATTAAATGTTTTACCTGGAGAACGAGAACTGATGTCAATCATTTGTTGTTTAGCTGGAGGTGGGGTACCGGTGTAGTGCTTTGCATCCAGTTTTGTTTTGTTTTTGTTTTTTCTGTCGTGTTTCTTGCAGTTGTCAAGAGTTTTACTTACACATAATCTACACTTAACAACAAACCACTTATTTTCTTCGATGAGTTCAAAATAACAAGAATCCATTGCAAAAATGTAAGTCTCCAGCCTGCCATTGTTTCTGTTTCTGGCTGTAGTGATGATGGGCGATTCGCGAATGAATTGTTTGTTTTAACCGCATCTTCTAAGTAAACCCGTCGAAGCAGTTCATTAAATTGAATGGAGTTGTCGTGAATTGGTTTGTGTCTTCAGTAAGTACTAACATTCAGGATACTCCCTCTGATTAGAGATAAACCCATATCCTTAGATATTCAGTTACTAGAACAGTACACTGTCTCATCTGCTGTTACAAAGAAGACCTGATGATGATGAGTGCGAGTCGACTGTCTTTTCTCTCACATCACGCTCTCTCATTGAGTGTGTGATTCAACCTGACCAAAGTCATTTTTATTCCACAATGTTTTTTAAAGCCAATTGAGCAAAGTTAAAAGTAACTCACGGTACATTTTTTTAAAAGTAACTCAAATAATAGTACTTATTTTTAAAAGTAATGCGTTATATTACTCGTGACTTTGGAAAAGTTATATTATTACATAACGCGTATTACTTTTAACGCATTACCCCCAAACCTGTTTACATGTACCTCTAAAGGTTGAAGACTCTAGTGTCACATTTAAAAAGGGGAATAGGAAATGACTTGAGTGTTATAGGAACATGATGGCTGGGCAGAAAATACACAAGAACAATTAAGGTGGTGAACCAGAAGAATAATAAGTGGGAAACTGAATCAATGATCAGGTACCAAGAGTGGTAGGATCAAGACAAATAGACAGAGCACATCAATTGGAAAGACGCATTCAGAGAGGTTGTAATTCTAGTCTGCCACTGCCACAGCATTAATCTCTGAAGGACATCTCAAACTGAAGAATCCTTAGCTACCGCCTTTTTTGTGTGTCCTTGATTTGACCTGTTTTGAACGATGCATCAGGTGTATCTTCAATCTTCTAACACCTAAAAACCTTTGCACACATTCATATTCTCTCTCTTTGTCTGTCTGTCTCTCTCTCTCTCTCTCTCTCTCTCTCACACACACACACACACGCACTCACACACTGTACAAAATAAATAAAATTAGCTGAAAATTAATCAGTGTTGAGAACTTTAATATTAGTATTTAATACAAGACAGAATCATTTTTAGATGAAAGCAATGTGTTTTCTTTAGTCTTGTTATAAATTAATCACATAATAGAAAACTGTGTATGATGTAAATCACTGGGAGACCACATATACAATATTTGGGAATAAATTTACAGCTTTAATTGAAAGTCAGTTAATATAAAGTTTCTTAATAAGAATGTGTTAATTTATTTAGTTTTAATTTAATTTCTTTTAATAGTACTTCATGTGGATGGATGTTTGATGTACTGTAGACTGGCCAGAGTGACAGAGAGTTGGTCCCGTGACTGAGCCTGATTTCTGCCCAGGTTTGTTCTTCACTCTATTGGTGAAAGGAACTAGGTGGAATTGATTGAGCTACAACTACATCAGCATTCTACTACCACTCTGCTTTCTGCCTGATTAATAAAATGTTCTTCAATCTGAAATATGATTGCTTTTGTATTCTTTTTTCTTCATATGAAGCTGCTTTGACACTGTTCTACATTGTAAAATGCACTATAAAAGAAAAGATGTCACAATCACTTACCTCATTGTAGAATTAATGAGGAAAAGGACTGTTATATTTCATTCATTATATTTAGTATGTCCTGTGGAGTAGGCTAAATTACACTGTATAAATGTAAACCTAAACAGGAAGAGTGACAGTTATAAATAACATGCGTATTGGCTTATTAAAGCATGATATCATATCATTCATTATGAAGAAAATATGTTCATGTAGTCTTGAATGTGTCTCTTCCCCATGTCATCATGTGTTGTATTGTCCTATAATATCACATCTGCTCCCATAGTAGAACAGTAACCAATTAGTCACTATACTCAACATCTTAGCAAACCCAAAAAACACACGTTTCGCTGCAGTTTCAGTATTGAACAACACTAGGTAGTAGTAAAACACCACAAGTTTTGGCTATTTCAACACAAATTTTAACTATTAAGCAAACAGGATTCAAATGTCAACAAAGAGACACAGACAAAAGAACAAATTAAACTACACTCACTCGCAAAAAACAAAACAATAGGAGAGGCAGGTCACCAAACAAAAAATAAACCATACTGACAAAACTATGACATTGGGCTCCAGTAATGCCAGCGACTACGTTTACACGGACATCAGTTATCAAATTATTTGCCTTAATCTAATTGAGACAATAATAAGATTAAGGCGTTTACATGAGTTGCTTTTTGAATGTTCCTTTCATGATCTCGTTTTACATGTTATAACACATAATTCGATTAACGTCACCACGCTATCCACGTTTCCTCTGGAGTATTATGTAATTTCGGGTGTTTCATGGGTGTTTTCATGTTTGGCACTTTCACTTTCATTCAGGAACATTTCATGCATGCCCCCGTGACAAACGAGATATTGGATGCAACTATGAACTGCTGGAAGAGTGTAGTTTTAATGGAATTTGACACTGCACTCTGAATAGGAGGGGAAAAAAACCTCAGCATTTCACAGTGCAGGTGTCTGTGGCCTTCACTGACTTGGTAGGTGCAGACAATAGTGTCAGACAGCCGTGTGTATAGACTATCTTGTCGCAAAACATGACGAAAATTTCTACATGACGGTAAAAGTTTGATTAAGGCATTTACATGTCTGTACTGCACTTTAACAATGCGATTAAAATCAGCATACTCCACATGTCTTAATTTGATTTCTCTTTAGTTCGATTATGACCGATTATAAATTAATCAAAAATCGCTGTTTACATGATAGACTCTTAATCAGAGTATTGTCTTAATCGTATTAAAATCGAATTATTGGTGTCCATGTAAACGTACCCACTGTGTAATTGACATATCGGTAAGCCGCACCCCCTTTTTAATGGTTATTTACTTGGATAACAAACAGAGCTGCTGACTGTGACAGCACTTTCAAGTTGCACTGTTAAAATTACTGTATATTTTATACATACAATTCTGTAAATATATATACAGCTAGATAAATGGTGCTGTAAATATAAATACAGTATTTTTGCTGTGACTAATTTGCAGTAAGTTACTGGCGAACTGCTGCCAATGAGTTACTGTAAATTCTACAGGAAATTTTTAACAGTGTAGCTAGCATTAGTACTGTACCTATCTAACTTACCTGAAGCAAAAGCTGAGTTACCAATGATTGCAATTATTTAAATTTAAGGGATCATAACAGAATTCTTGCTTCGACTTATCTTAGAACAAATGTAAGTTAAACATCCTTGTTGATCTTTTGGATGTTAAGCTGCTTTGGGTACTTCTGATTTAGGAGGTCTGATTTTGGGAGGTCTGATTTGAGTTTAGGAAAAGGGATAAAATTAAATTTATTCCCCATCCTCTCAGGATACCTTTCCCTTAAGGCATATACCGTAGTCCTATCATTTTTGCAGCGTATAAACACCATCAAACTTATCAGATTTTTTTCAATGTTTTATGTTTTCAATATTTTCAATGAGTTTTGGTCACTGTGCAACTCATACTCAATTGCCATTGGCCTACTGTGTTTGAGGGGACGGGCTTAATGTTAGGTCAGTTAACTGGTGTTTTATTTATTTTAAGCGTGACCAATCACAACAAACTGGGCCATCTGACCAATCAGAGCAGAGTATACTATCAGAAAAGGGGATTTTTGTGAACTGGATCCTTAATCAAACTACCCTGTGAGAAACTGGTGATACTACAATGTATATTATGATAATTAAAAAAAGAATAGTTAGAAAAATAACATATCACAGTAAAAAAGTAACAAAGTGTGTGTAATTTTTTTACCAATGTATTCATAATTTTAGGCGATGCGGTGGCGCAGTAGGTAGTGCTGTCGCCTCACAGCAAGAAGGCCGCTGGTTCGACTGAGCTGGGTTGGCATGTCTGTGTGGAGTTTGCATGTTCTCCCTGTGTTCGCGTGGGTTTCCTTCGGGTGCTCCAGTTTCCCCCATAAGTCCAAAGACATACAGTATAGGTGAATTTGGTAAGCTAAAATTGTCCGTACTGTATGAGTGTGAATGAGAGTGTATGGGTGTTTCCCAGTGATGGGTTGTGGCTGGAAGGGCATCTGCTGTGTAAAGCATATGCTGGATAAGTTGGCAGTTCATTCCACTGTGGCGACCCCAGATTAATAAAGGGACTAAGCCACACAGAAAAACATACTTCACCAACATATTAAGTTTTACATAACATATTGTCAGGGGAAGACATTCATTGTTCACTTTAATAAAAGTGTTTGGCAAAAATAAGCAGTACTTTCAGATTTACATTATGATATGTGGGGTTTCGGTCAAGCAGTGTCACTTGATACCAAAAGGTAATAGAACATGTGTGGATTGGAAATTGAATGGAACACTCTGTCCTTTCTGAGCAGAAGATTGTTATCTGTCAGTGAACTTCTGGATGAATGTGCTGCCTTGTGCCACTCTTTAATTCTTTTAAGAAAAAAAATAAGGGAAATAAAGCCCATTTAACCAATTATCAACATCCAAATAAAATAAGGTAAAAAAATTAAATGAGGATTTTTTTTGCCCTTTTCAGTGAACAGTTTTGAATCATTTTGTCAGTATATATGTTCAATTATTAAAAAAAATAAAGCATTATCCCTGCCTCACCATATCAGGTGTGCATTATTTGTCTAATAATTGAAAGGTCCATCATCAGTTATGCCTTAATCAATCAGTCAATATAGTCAAGACACCAACTCTTTTTAAGACACACAATTGAATAAAATAATATTTCTATTTTAAGATTAAAATAAATAGCTAATTTGCTTATTTATAGCAAAATACCTTCATATACATATCAAACTATAGTTCATGACATACATTCACATACAGTTGAAGTCAGAATTATTAGCCCCCCTTTTCATTTGTTTTTTTTTTCTGTTTTAAATATTTCCCAAATGATGTTTAACAGAGCAAGGAAATTTTCACAGTATTTCCTATAATATTTTTTCTTCTGGAGAAAGTCTTATTTGTTTTATTTTGGCTAGAGAAAAAGCAGTTATAAAATAAAAAAAAAAAAACAGTTTAAGGTCAAAATTATTATTACCTTTAAGCTATATATTTTTTATTGTCTATAAAACAAACCATCTTTATACAATAACTTGCCTAATTACCCTAACCTGCCTAAAAAGTACCCTAATTATCCCAGTTAAGCCTTTAAATGTCACTTTAAGCTGTATAGAAGTGTCTTGAAAAAAAATCTAATCAAATATTATTTACTGTCATCATGGCAAAGATAAAGAAATCTGAATTTTTAGAAATGAATTATTAAAACAATTATGTTTAGAAAAGTGTTGAAAAAAAATCATCTCTCCGTTAAACAAAAATTGGGGGGAAAATTTACAGGGGGGTTATACAGGGGGCTAATAATGTTCAAGAACTGTATATTCTATGAAATGGTTACAGGAATTTATCAGTACATAAAGCGGTTGCATTTTCATTGTTCATCAAGCTCATTTCAAAATGCTGTTGCATTCCTGAAGATGCTGTTTGCTCAGGGTTTGTTTGCTTCTGGGTATTTATGCTAATGAATATTCAGTTCTCTAATAAATCAATTTGCCCTTCACTTTTTTGCTCAAAGGTCTCGTTTTGCTTTATGATTGATTATTCCCCTCCCCCATTAAAATGCAATTAAACTCTGCAATCAGGTAACTGAGAATATTCATTTATAGTACAAAACGTTCCCACTGTTTCATTTAAAGGGATGTAGTTCATCTAAAAATTAAAGTTTACTCTCTATTTACTCACCTTAAAGTAGTTTCTTTCTCCCGTTGCACAAAAAAAAAAAAAAAAAAAAACATGCTAAAAAGTAACCAGTAACCATTGAATTCCATAGTAAGAAAAACAAGTACTATGGTCTTCATGGTAACAGTTTTTTTTTTTTTCAAAATATCTTCTTTAGTGTTTAACAGAAGAAAGAAACCCAAACAGGTTTGAAACAAGTAAAGGGCGAGTAAAAAATGACAGAACTTTAATTGTTGGGTTAACTATCCCTTTAATATCTTTAGCATTTAAGGTCATTTCAGAACATCCAGGTCAATGAAAAAAACCTTTTGTGTATATATATATATATATATATATATATATATATATATATATATATATATATATATATATATATATATATATATATATATATATATATATATATATATATATATATATATATATATATATATATGTGTATATATATAATATAAGATTTCTAAAAAAAAATGCCTAAATATTTTCTGTAATTAATTGAGTATCAGGGATGTCCAGTATTTAAACCACAATGTGTGGTAACCAATGTAAACTTCTGCATGTATAGTCAAGGCCAAAATTATTCACATGTATTCAACCAGTATTTATTTTTATTATTATTATTTATTTATTTATTTATTTATTTTGGAGTACCACTGTCAAACAAACAGTAAATGTAATCAACAGAGCAACACAGCAGACGAGAAAAGAAACAAAAATCAACACATTTGGACCAGAGACCAGCACGAGTACAACTGTGACAGCAATCAAAACACTCGGACTGGAGATGGACGACAGAAAAACATCAACTGAAACTACAGAGACAGATCAGCAGGATCCTTTCCTGTCTGTTCTCCACTATCTTCTCTCAATAAAAGGTGAAAAAAGAAATGACACAGGTTTCTCCCAAAAGATAATAAGACGATGTACAACAGGTGTCATTGTGTGTGTGTGTGTGTGTGTGTGGTGGGGGGGTGGGGGGGGGGGGTATTGGGTGGGGGTACAAAAAGTAAATTTGTACAGAAAGTAAAAATTTGACAGGGGTAAAAATTATTTTGAACTTGACTGCATGTGTGACAGCTTACAAGCTTCAAAAATGTGATTTAGTTCAAAATGCTTCAGTTCTTAATAATGCAAATAAAATGTTCTGTAATAACCAAGAATGAAGATATGACATGAATAAAATAGTTTTTGTGTGATGAGACACTGTTGGATCCTCTATAGTGCAGCATCATCTTACTTTTAATCTTTCTACAAATCCAGTGTCTAATTGTGCCTTGCAGTAAAAGGAAGTGAAAATAGCACCAATTTCTAACTAATGTTGAGATCAGAAGGAATGTAATACAAAGTCTGGCACTACGCAATATCTATTTGTCTTCAGAGCATCTTTGTAGTTTCGTTTGAGTAGACCTGCATACGCCCCTTTTGTTTTTTACCTATTATATGTATGGATCTGTGGGAGGAGCTAAAGAGGCAGTGATGCAGGCTTTGTTATTCTTTCGGAGGAAGAAGGTGCTTGCAATAGGTTGTAGGTTTGATTCAGGGAAAATAAGAATTGCTAAAATGTGTTCCTTTAGTGTGTTGTAAGTTATTTTGAACAAAAGCATCTGCCAAATTAATAAATGTAAAACATATGTGTGCTGGATGTACACGGAAGGCTGTTTACAAAAAATTGGGAGTAATGTCTGCTATATAGATGCATGCTGTTTTGATGATGTCATTTGTGTCACACATGTGAACCTTAGTGTATGCTTTAAAAAAAATTGTTGCTTTTGGGATTTAGATTGTCTTCATCTCATTAGTATCCAGAGGTTTTGCAATGTTTGATTACAAGTGGGAAACTTTAAAGGTTGAAAAGTTCAGTATTATCTGGATGTAGCCTTTATGATGCAAGCTGAGATTGCATCACTCAGCGATGCAATGTCAGACACAATGCACTCAATGGAGTGAGTGACGTCACTGTGACGGGTAGGGTTAGGGGTGGAGTTAGTGAGCGCATTAAAAAGCATTGGATGCAGCTCAGATTGCACTGCACCAGGTCTGCATCCAGACCCCTCTCAAAAAGTTTTACAACTGTTTAAGGTTTTCTTTAAGTCCCAGTTTCCGAGATGTAATAGATGAAGCAACTGGATTGATTGGATTTGTTGAAATTAATAGAATTCGTGAAAATTGACAATAAAACTTTTACAGCTCATTTAAAAACTGAACCAAAACAGAAAACACAAACACTCATTGTTTATTGATAATTTTTTTTAGATATATTGCAATATTTATACATACAATGACAACAAACAGGGCCAATATTGTGTTTTTTTCTGCTTAATTTAGAATCTTTTGTATAAAAAGTTTTACATTTTATACCAACTGCCAAAACATACATACGAGGTTCCTGTACACTGAAAAAAATGAAAAACTGCAAACTATTTGTGTGTTGAATTTAAACAAACAAATAAAATTTAGTGATATTGAACTTATGGTGGCACAATGGGTAAATTGACATTTCATTCCGCTGTGGCGATCCCTGATTAATAAAGGGACTAAGCCAAAAATAAAAAAATAAAAAATGAATGATTGAATAATGTTCAGTTTAATTTGTTTGTTTAAATTCAGCCCAAACAAATTGTTTACAACCACTTAACTTAAAACAAATTTGTAAATCCAAGGAATCATCTTTGAATAATTTTTTATCAGTGTAAGATGACTTGAAGATATATATATAAGTACATCATCATTTTTTTTATTTTACAAAATAAGTTGTGTAATAACATCAAATGAGATCACTAAAAAGTATTAAACACATGAAGAAAGGGAGGTGTAGAAAGGCAGTGAAATCCCAGACAGCAGCTGAAATCTCTCAGATTTCTCTTCTCTGTGTCATTGTAAATTAGCATTAGCTTTTTAAGTCCAACATCTGGCAGGATTATGAAGATGCTTTATTTTGATTTAATTTATTTATTTCCAACAGAAAAATTATACACAAAACTATTCTTTAAACAAAATACATTTCAACATGGTCAAAATGGAGCGGGATGAAGCACAAGCTTATGATTTTCCCCACCCCATTACCACACATCATTTATCTATTATTTCAACTTATTTTTTTCTTTTACTTATTTCTTCTTTTTACATGAGACATGTGAGCTTTACATGAGTCATATTTTTTTTTGCCATCTTTGACATATTATATGTTTGATTCCATTTGTACATTTACATTTTATAACATATACTCAAAAAATACATAGTATTGCAAACAGCAATTAATTGAAATTTCATCTCATTTAATTTTTTTTCAATCACCTCTTTTCATCATTATATTCCTTTAATAATTTATATTTATACAACTTTTTAAATTGCTTAATATCCTGACATTGTTTGAGAATCTGTTCTAGACTCTTCCATAATTTCACACCACATACAGACATTCACATTTTTTATAAGTTGTCCTTGTTTTCAGCCTCCTAAAATTTTGTTCTTCTCTCAGATTATATTCCCCTTGTCTTTCGTCAAAAAAAAAAAAAAAAAAAACAAACAAAAAAAAAAAACAGATGAAACTAGGGTGAGCAAGACAATGATCCAAAACACAACCAAGGAAACTCAAAAGACCAGTAGAAAGAAAATCAAGCTGTAGAATGGCTCAGCCAATCACCTGACTTAAATCCAACAGAAAACACAAAATAAGGATCGGATTTGATAGTTCGAGACACACAGAACATCAAGATTTGTATACTGCTGAAGTCTGTGAAAAAATATGAGAGGTATATTTAAGCTGCCTTCACTAAAAAAGCCCTTTATTTAAAGTAATAAATACATTTCGGTAAGTCAGTACATTTCCTTGTGTCATCACATTGTCATTAAAAATAAGAGTTTGTTTGTTTTCTTATCTTTTTGCTTGTATTATTATTATTTTTTGACCAAACACGCACACACACACACTGGGAATATATATATATATAGCCGACTGAGACTTCAGTGATGATGCTCGGACTCCAGTGCTGTCATTCGCCTCATATGACAGGAGAGAGAGAGAGAGAGAGAGAGAGAGAGAGAGAGAGAGAGAGAGAGAGAGAGAGAGAGAGAGAGAGAGAGAGAGAGAGAGAGAGAGAGAGAGAGAATGCAGTCTTCTAAGTATTTTACAGTGTTAGTCCTGTAGAGAGCGGTAGATCGTTTTATTAAATTGTTTTATACGCTCCCTGTGGTACTGTACATGAGTGAAACTGGGGAGGGAGGAGCGATTGTAGTATTTCTCTTCATTTCAAATCCCTGTCGTGGCAGCACGGGGTCTAGGCAGAGGACTTTTCTCCCCTAAAACTAAGGGGAAAACCCACCACCGAGATCCCAGTGCGCGTCCTAAAGAGCAAACGGAGGGCTTTGGGAGGAGGAAACAGTAGTTTGAAGGCACGCTGCGGTGGGATCGGCTGACTGTGTGCACTAGTGTCTCTCCACACTTGCACTGGATACACGAAGCAGGACGTTTTCACTTATCTACCACTGGCAGGATCCCCGCGATCTCCCCAAAACCCCGCCAAACATCCAGTCGGTGAGTCGCGCGCTGTTCGCGTTTATTTACTGCTCGCGCTTATGCAACATCGCTCTTGTTTCTCCTGCCATACGAGGCTAATTCCAGCGCACGCTAGCTGGACGGTTTGACAGGTCAGCGCTCCTAAAGCTAAAACGATTCATTCCCTTTGCCCCTCGCTGCAGGACAGCACAGGCTTTAGTGCACGCGGGCTTTTTGCACGTAAGTTGCGGCTGACATTGCACAGGTTGCCGGCGAGGACAGTCTTGTGTATGTAGGGCCTACTTTTGTAGCAGGCACATACTGTACCAACACACATTGTAGCCCCGCGTACAGTATGTGCCTGCCTGCTACACACACTGAAGCTGACACGCGCTTTTTTGAGATGATGGGTTCACTTCAGGTGCCTTTTACCAAGCTTTTCATCTAAGAACAAGTGCATTGGTGGTACTTTACCAACAGGTAAATACGTTGAGGATTTGAAGAAATTCAAATATAAGTGTGTGCATTCTATATAAGTTCACTTCGTGAGGGAAAAGTTCGAGTTAAGTTGATTATGCGGGATTCAGCTCAAACTGCAGATTCATGTGTGCTTTAATTGATGTTTATAGTTAATTCAAAGCTGGAGGTGTTGTGTGAAAGTGATTTTGCTGTATGAACTTTGACCTGCTTTACACTCAAACGCTCAGTCTTGTTTTTCAGAATGTTATTACAGATTTAATTAATTCCTTGATTTGATTATATTGACAATTTTACATTTGCCAAGTGCATCATTTAAGGTCACTCTTTGAAGTCAAATTTAATTATGTTCGGACTAATTTATAAAGGGAAAACTGTTTTAATAATAACAATCATAATCAAGTAACTAGTTTTGAATGGTTTCAGGGAACGTGCAGCTGCAGTTTGGACTATAATGGCAAAATTAAAAATGTTTCTAATTGCATTTGATAATTTATGCGAGTGTGAATGAGTATTGCATGTGTTTTATTTGTTAAATAATGTTTATTATTTAAACTAAAGCATACATCGCAATATATCACATAGAGCAACATGTTAATATTTTTCATTTATCATACATCAAGTATGTTAATGTATGCAGAATAAATAATTAATTAGTCTAAAAAAGTTGTTCATAATATTTCTAAACAGAAGTTTATCTAAATGCTGAATTACTGTACAGATCTGAATTCTACGTATGACTTATGTTTGATTATTTGATGTATCATTTGTTATTGAAATCTAATAGTATACAAGATAGGGTGCTCTCATTTTTACTTGTGACTGTTGTACTTTTTCATTGTTAAGTGAGCGTGTCTTGCTAGGTTTTAGCTATAAGCTATGCAAAGGTGAAGTTCAGTCATTGTTCAACAGTAGCTTGGCTTGTTGTGTCGGATCCTGATGAGTTTTTAATGGGGAGGAAGTGACCTTCCCTGGCCCCTCTCCTTGCAGCCCGCCATACTGTGGCCTCATGTTATATAGGTCAACATTACCGAATGCATAGTGAAAATGAGCAGTGACCTTAAGAGAGGGCTTTCCAGCTGTAGCTGTTATCCTAAGCAATACAGTGCTAGAGCAGACGCTCCAAAAAGCATGCTGTGTAATTTAAATGGTCTTGAGGTTTGTCAGTCTAACAGTGATGGGTTTACAATATGAGCATGGTTAGCTAGTGGGTGCTTCTATAAACCCATCAGCCACTTGGCAATTCTTGAATGCTTTTTAATCCTTTGCATCTGTCAAAATGTCCTGATTATTATATTTTTGACTTGCATATTGTTGTCACATCACACCCAACCTATATTAGTCATCCTGTTTTACACCTCATTTACACTTTTGATTATACGTGAAGGTGAAGCATTTGCTGAAAAGCTTGTCGTTTGTGTACTGCGGTGTCAAATCATTTCTAGTTTAAGTAGCAGAAAACGCACGTGTCGAGGCTGTGACCTGTCGTTTATCACAGCGTGTTGTCTCTCACCCTGCGTGTGTCATGCAGTTTTATCTTAAACACACACACACTAGAAAGCCGATAAGTTCTTTTCGTAAAACATCAACCAATGTTATCGATTAAGATTAAATCATTTTTGTAAGATGCTATAAAAAAACTTTCAGCTGAGTACTGTACTACATGATTTTTGCTTTAATGGATAATGCCGTGCACTTATTATATTATCATATATTTACTCTTACAATATTTTCTGTTTTTAAGGGTGGGTTTTCATACCAACAATGTACTAAAAATTAAATAGTTTTTGTCGATTACATTGGTGATATATTTTATACAAACATTCTTAAAGTGACCACTGTTCACATGGATCAATCTAAATGACTAAAAACACCATATTACGTATGCCAGACCATTAGTTGGCAATGTCACTTTGTAAATGAAAACAGTGCACTTGCGCACATACACAAACACAGTCCTGTAGTTCCTTTGGTTTATGAATGATCACCTGGGCCTTGTGTAATGTAAAAAAAAAAAAACTTTTTAAAAACTTGGATGTTTGAGGCACTTCTGCAAACGTTTTAGTGTTTTCAGCAACCCAAATTGATATTGTCTACTGCTTATTTATACAATTGAAAACAAACAAAATAAGCAAAATAGTGCACAATTAGTATAATTTATGTTGGTACATAGTACATAAACAGTAGTTAACAGATTAGGGATGTTCGTTTTTAAAGTTGCCCATTGTGTTCACGTACTCAACCAATATAACTGCGATTGGCTTCAATGTTCATTGCTTGACGCTCCTCACCAAATTCTTGCACAGATACATGGACTTGAGATTGTTTGAAATCCGCGTCTGTAAGATGATCCATCTATGAGCAGATGTATAACCAGTGCACTGACAGATCAGCTGATAGACGCAGCTTTAAAATGCCCTCATGTCTGTGCAATCCTTCAGTGAAGTGCATAAAGCATTGACAGTCATAAATGTTGAGTGTGTGAACACTTTGGCCAAGCTCTAGACTTTTTCTTCCCATCGGTTGCACTGGTGAAACTCACTTTCTCCTTTGGCAGCACACCAACTTACAATTTGATTGTACAGTTTTTCTATAGTAATCATAATGATCTTTCTTGTTAATGAATCAGTCTGTTGATTTGGACATGCTGGTTTATCACTGAATAAATACATGCGTCAAGCTCACAGCGGCTGCAGCCTCTGACTCGCTATATTGCCAGAACTAATTGTAGTGTAATTGGACTTGATTTTTACTGTATGCAACAGTGTAAATAAAGTAATTTGTTGCATTAATAAAGTCGAAAGATTCAGTTTATTGTTAGCGATTCCAAATACTATTTGCAAAATACAAGATTTGAACTAGGGCATCATGGTGGCGCAGTGGGAAGCAATCACCTTGCACATGTACCTTCACCTTCATGGCCTATTGATGGTTGTTCCTTTTCCTCACCTGTCTCATGTCTGTCCTTACTCTGTCTCCTAAAATAATTGTCTATAGACTGCTTGACATTTCAGCTTTAACACTTTTGCTTTATCATATATGCTCTGCGCGTCGCATGTACATGGGTAATGAACACATAGAGGGAAAGTACAGAGGGTTGAATCGAACATGACTGGTTAACTGTGTATTAAACATGTTCCAGCCAGTTACCAAAACAATTGGACAGCGAATGTGACGGAGTTAAATTTGACCTTACACGTTATCAAGAAATGTTTAATTTGTCATAATTTTGGTCAGAGTCTTGAGTCCTGGCTTGGTCTTCACGCATTAACATCTCATCATTCATTAATTCATTCATTCATTTTCCTTCAGCTTAGTCCCTTTATACAACTTATCCAGCATATGTTTTGCATAGCGGATGCCCTTCCAGCTGCAACCCAGTACTGGGAAACATCCATACACACTCATTCACACACACACACTACGGCCAATTTTGTTTATTCACCTATAGCTCATGTCTTTGGACTGTGGAGGAAACCGGAGTACCTGGAGGAAACCCACTCCAACACAGGGAGAACATGCAAACTCCACACAGAAATGTCAACTGACACAGCCAAGACTTGAACCAGCGACTTTCTTGCTGTGAGGCAACAGTGCTAACCTTTTTTTAGTAATTTATTATGAGGCACAAACATCATTGTTATGATAAAATATGATTAATCAAGCTGCCCTAAGCTAGTGTATAAATTCACAAAGTCCTATTGTATTTCTCTAAAGGAAAGCATGCTGAATAAGCCCCATTTTGTGTAGCTCTGCATTTATTTCAAGTGCTGAAGTATTAAAGTACAATTTGGTACAATTTCCTGCTTTTCTTTTTTAAGATAATTACTGTTTTTAGCCGAAACACTGCTTTGCCATTTCTGTGTGTCCTCTTATATAATTCATGGCTGTGCTACAAAAAATGCATGTTAACCTCTCTCTTTGACTGCTTTTCCAGCAGATGCGCAGTGGCAGATGCTGAAACTGAACTTTGACTTTGGTCTAAAACGTTTGCAGAAAGCAGCGTGGCTTCACTTCTGATAAACACAACCACTGTCTTGTGGAACATGAATTTATCACTACTCAATAGGATCACCCGCGAACGTCACCCACCGCTACTCTGGACCCTTTGAGATAACGTTGGCCATACGAGCACACAGACCTGCGCGCATAAAGATACGCACACACTCGCATAGGTTTGTTTGGTTGCTTCTCTCGGTTTGTAATACACCAAAAGCTCTCTCTACCTTCCATTGTCATCTTACTGCAGTTCAGCTCCTGACTGCATTTAATCTATTTTGTCTTTAGTTTCTGTTATTGGTTTGTTTGTGTGGTTCCCATGTCAATGAGGGCCAGGGACTTCGGCAGAAACCTGGCCACAAAAAACTATCACATTCTCCCTACACAAACACAACTGCAAAAAAAAGGGTGGCAGGTAGGCTTGGGCGATGTTGACCAATTTTGGCATCGTATGATGTCTAATGTGAAACATCGCGATGGACGATGGCATTGCAATGTCGGCGGTTAATGAATTATTTATGAATAATTAATTAATTCAGAATGAATGAATGAATTATTTATGAATAGTTGATTAATTCAGAATGAATTAATTATTTGTAGCCTACAGTTTCAACTAGCTGACCCGCATGGTCTTTGTTTTACCCATAACTAAATCATAAAAAAATAAAGATAAGTTTCACACAAATTACCACCTGTCAGTCACTTTTTTCCGCAGGACTCTGGCATGAATAGGCAGAGTGATCTGTGTCGTTATAATGGTGTTGGTAAACAAGGTGCACAACCAACAGGAACCAACCTACAGTATCTGAGGTTTTCACTAAAATTACTAGGGATGTGAACCTACACTGGTCTCACAGTTCGGTTTGGTTACGATTATCATGCCATCAATTCGGTTCAATTCGATGTCTCTGTGCATCACGGTGCATTGACGATGCTTTCCATACATAATTAGATTTCTTCTTTACAACATAAGACATTTTTTTTTATTAAAATCTATAAATCTATTAATATTTATAAATTATTTGTAATACAATTTCGTGCTTTATTACAAGCAGTAAGAGAATGAACTGTACCTTTAATTTTACCTGCTCAAAGAAAACACTCTTTTTGAATGTATCAAACAAAAACTCCAATACATGCGCAGAACAACATGAGCATTTATAGCCAAATAAGCCAATGCAAATATTATCCCGCTTGCTTTTTGAGCGCTGTCTAGTGAGGTTTTACACCCCTATGATTGGTCATTTCCTTCACTTGCTCAACAGAAAGGGCTGCAATTGGCTTTATAAATGAAAGCACTGTTCACCGATGAGTGACACGAGAAGAACAGTCCGCGGTTACAGTCTATATGCGCATAATACACTGTTATCACAGGTAATCCCTTAATAGACACAGTGGAGAAAACTCGTACCTCAGGCACGCTTGTGTCTGGATACACAAGTATCGCTTAAACAGCCAAGAGGAGAGGAAAAGTTACCTTAAGAACACGCCATCGGGTCAAATGTCCAAAGTGAGAGAGAGAGGCAGAAATGGGTTTTTACAGCATTTCTCCTTAGTAGTGAAATAGCAGCTCATGTGCTGTGCCTTCTTCAGTGTCCAAGAAAGACTTTCCAGCAAACTCACAAGCAGTTGAACTGTGCATAATTATCTACCTATTAAGTAGGAAGAGTGTTTTATTTACTCGCCCTCGCCTCCTTCGCCATAGTATTCTACTGCGACATCGCCCATAAGAGTTAAATGACGTCAGTACGTAATAACCGGTTATGATCTATTACTAAACCGATATCGAATTGTTCTCATCTGCATTGCGGTGCACCGATGAAACAATTAATTTTGACACCCCTAATAATTACTAAGTACAAGCGTGAAAGCGAATGATTGAAGCAGTGTAGTAACGCTGTGACACGTTACCTGACAGATTCAAAAGACCAAAGAGTCGTTAGATAGAGACGAGATTAATTATATATCACATTTAACAACTACAGTGAGGCACGATCCAGCGGTACATCCTTGATAAACTGTCTGATGTGCACTGCTCTCTGGGGTTTAGTGCTCCAAGCACCTGCTCTGCTGACTGCTGGAGCTCATATGCGCGCATACGCTGTGTGTGGTCACATGATGTGTGTTTTCGGCGGTATAGTGTGGAAGGAGAGCTTTTCAGAAATGCTAGGTGAAACGCCAGTGTGGACTTAAATCGTTTTCATTCTGGAATGCCATTTTAAACTAAGACGTATTAGTGTTAACGGGGCCCAAGTGTGTATTTTTCGTGAGCGGGTTGCTGCTGAGATGGGGGCGGGGCGGAGGATCACAATGCCGGCTCAGCATTGTGATGTCTATCCGCTATCGACCCAACTCTAGTGGCAGGTAGGGTTGTCAAAAATATCGTTTTTTCGATACATATAGATACTAAAATATCAATAAAAATGATACGATCTTGCTTTTGGTTAGTATCAATACTGGCTTTACTATCTAGTCACTAGCAGAGAGTTGATACACACAAAAGAGCAGGTCAACGCACACACATAAAGTGCTATAGTAAACAGAAATGCGAGTGTTTAGCATAGCGGCATGTATGTGCATTGATTATACATGAAATAAACAAATACTTACTTTTATATCGAAGTTGATATTTAGCCACACCATATTGGTGTTTCGTGACATCTAGTTTTTAAGAGGTGAGTTGTTAGCTCAATCCCCAATCTGGAGGACCAGGACATACACTACGGACAACTTCAATCATTCATTCATTTTCTTTTCGGCTTAGTTCCTTTATTAATCTGGGGTCACCACAGCGGAATGAACCGCCAACTTATCCAGCATATGTTTTACACAGCGGATACCCTTCCAGCTGCAACCCATCACTGGGAAACATCCATACACACTCATTTACACACATACACTGTGAACAATTTTAGCTCACCCAATTCACCTACAGCACATTTCTTTGGACTGTGGGGGAAACCAGAGCACCCAGAGGTAACTTATGCGAACACAGGGAGAACATGCAAACTCCACACACAAATGCTAACTGACCCAGCTGGGGCTCGAACCAGCAACCTTCTTGCTGTGAGGCGACAGCGATATTTATTGTGCTACCGTGTCGCCGAAATAAACAAAAATGTTTGTTTATTAAATAAATGGTAATTAGTTCTTCCTCTAAAAATTGATATTCAAAGTGTCAGCTAAATAATTTATAAATCTTTGTTAATGCAAATAGTAATAAAAAATACAATTATCCTTCGAATATTAAATTATATGAATTAAAACTAATAATATTAAGGTATATGTTGTTTTAATCAGAATATAAGGGAAGATTGAATCCAATTTTTTGAAATAAAAATCTAAAACTGTATACTCCTAATGTAGTCCATATCGCAAATTAGCTATTGTGTATATTTTTCAAGGTATTGTAAGTTAAGTTATTGTAAGTTAGATATTCAGAATCCAGTATCGTGATAACACTAGTAGCAGGCATGTGAAACAAAAGTATATACTGGCCTTTATTAGAACAGAGTCTTGAGAGGTGTTTTTTAGAAGCCACACTTCACGCTAATTAACAACCTTAAATCTCAGGCAGCCTTTTAATCTGGTCTCAGTCACTTCCTCCCGGTTGCCCTTTTTGTTCTCTGCATGTGCTGGTATATTTTTTCTATTGGAAATGGTGCACAGAAAGCATTTGGTTTAAAGACCGGAGGTGTAGCCCAGCATCGGAGAATCACATTGGATGTTGGGAATTGGCTATGGGATGCGTCTATAAATCTTTTATCAGTTTGTTAACAAGTAAGTGTGATGAAGTGTAACACGTGCTAGACTATTTGTAGCTGTCGAGAGTTGAATGTGGTAATAGATTGTACTACAGCAGTATAGATAAAAATGAATACCTCTAACCCAATTCTTCATTCTGTGGTTACTGTAGATGGTGTGCTTTTATAGTAGATTTATTATGGTAGGCGCAAGAACAACAAACATTGCTGTGCACTCTAGGATGAAAAATAGCATTGATCACCTAATTAATAAGATCAGTAGGCCTTTTGGTGTGGTCACACAGAGGATTTCAGCAAAAAGTCTGTTATTTCTTGTCAATAATGACAAGGGGATGCAACGATTATAGATTTTGGTTGTGCGGTTATAGTCTAAGGAGTAATTACAGTTTTACGATTATTATGAAAATTATGCATTTAATAATTTCAAAACACTACTAGTTTAGAAAATCACATGAAAACTCCTTATATTTTAAGTGTTATTTATTGCTGCTCAGTAACTATATCACAAAATTGTTTGGTATTTTTCAGTTTGTTTTAATTTTTCTCTTTGGAGTAAAAATGTGTATTTTCCATACAAAGTATGAAGCTGAGCAGTCAGTTCTTGTCATGTGATTTTCGGTGCGCTCGCAGCATTTTTTCAACTAGGTGTGCCTGGAAAGCAGGAACACGTCGATCCTACATTAATATGTGCGCGCAAGCCACTCGTCTCCATTAGAAATAACAAACTTGCAACAGACGCAATATGTGAACGCCTCTTAGTTAATAGCCTTAGTTAATCCAGTGTACTGTATGTGCATATTAGCCTCGAACATATTACATGCTCGGAACTTCAAACTAGCGCACAGTTGGTGTAACTTTGTTTAGTTGCAGCAGTTTTGTTATGTGCAGAAACACGGTGTTGAGAAGCCATTACGATTAAGTGATGTTTTATAAACAAATTTCGGGAGGAGCACGCGCAGAAGTTTCAGTATCACATACGTCATTGACAATTATTCTATTATCCAATCAGTTCTTGACCAAACCCCTATATATACCAAAGCTGTCTTACCTGCAGCATCTTACGACTTTAGCATCCCTCCACCACCCTGTCACCTCACCTCTTAAGCATTACAATCCTGGGGGGAGCGTTCTGGGGCCGGGCTAGATCCTTCGCTCGAATCCAAATTCAACTCTGTTTCCTGATAAGAGGAATAACTCGAGTTTGGGTGTCTTCCCCGAGCTCAGAGCCCTCTCTCCGGACAGCACGCCAAATACGCTTTATTCTGAAACTATTGCAAGTGTGAACTCGTGAATTAACCGTGACAAATTAAAGCGTGGTTAATGGTGAAATCGGTTAATCGTTGCATCATGGCGTTTGTGGATTCAATAAATGATGTACTACAGTACATGTACTGCTTTCACAACTTTGCTGTTTACTTGCAAGCAACTACTTTAAGAAACCCTTAGAAAATAATATGTAGGTCTAATCAATAGTCTTACTGTATTTTAAAAATTCTTTTATAACATTCTTTGTAAAATATAACAGGGATTTAGTTGATTTGTTAATGTGATGATCTTCAATTTCATTTCATCAAAATGCACTTAAATAAACATATGCTTCAATCCGAGAAACCATTTCCAGGGTTTGAAAATTATATGAGATGTGAGGGATTTTTTATTATGGCTTAAAACAAAATATAGTTGGAGTAGTTTTGTTTCATGCAGCAGTACATACATTTTCTCTGGTGTAACTTTATATTAAGATCTGGTTTGTCAAAGTTAACCTTATGCTCTACAGGATTTGCGTAATTGTTTATTAATGAATGATTAGCGGGACTTCTAATGTAAATGTGCTTAACGAAATAGCATAGTCTTCATCCTGGCAATCTGTTAATTGTTATTCAACTTACAGATCTGTGGTAAAGGAGTAAATCTTCTCTTGTTTTAATCGTGCTTAACATGATTATCATTTTGTTTATCTTACCAAATATGCTCAATGAACTATTTGCGCATGCTTCTCTTTTGATTGGCGCTATTGATACAGTGTTGCTAAATGTTACCATGAGAAAAACAAACAAAAGCTATCCCCTGAAAAATGCTGCAACTTCATAATTCACTAAAAAAACACTAATAAGAGTTCTTTTTGAACTATAAGCTTTATTAGATGAGATTTATTTTCATTAGTTACAGGCATTTTATTGTCCTTACAATGATGTATACCCCTGCTGTAAATTGATCAAGGAAACAGTTGGTTTGGCAAACCTGTGCCCCCCTGTAAAAAATATTAATTGGATTTACTACATTTTTTTTAAGGTAAGAGGTCGCAAACTATTTATATGGGCTTAATTTAAAGAAACAAGTTAAATTGTTTGTTTAAATTCAGCCCATATAAATCGTTTGCAACCACTTAGATTAAATTCAGTCAATCCAACTAATCAGCTAATATTTTAGGCTAACCTGGTGGTAGAGGTGTTTTTGTACTTACCACAGACCTTATATCATGAATCCCACCAAGCACCCATTCAGAAAACAAAATATTCTGAGAAGCTTAAACTTGATGTAAGAAATGCAAACTTGTTTTCCAGGTATTAGGACACACTCCTGCAACTCTCTGTTTTTCAATCTCAAATAGCATCGAAAAATTACCTCAGACCTGCACAATTCTCTGGAGGGAATGAGATAAGTGTTAAACTCACATTTGTGAATGGACGCTGCACAAAGCTCATTTTCAGTTTCAGTTGCGCTAAAGATGTGTGACTGGTTTGAGCATGTGAACTGAAAGGAATGTGAACTGAAAGGAATACCATGTTTCTGAAAACTGCAAGTCAGGTTTATTGATCAGAAGCATGATTTAACAGCAGAAAAAAATGCATACATCACCACCATTTTGAGTCATTTTGGGTAATGTATAACTTCTATAGATAGTGTACTTTAAAATGGATGACAAGTGAGTTTGCACTTAGTACATGGAGAGTACAGGTAATGTTTATTTTTTAAGAAGCATTATATTATATTATATTATATTATATTATATTATATTATAATATATTATATTATATTATATTATATTATATTATATTATATTATATCATATTATATTATATTATATTATATTATATTATATTATATTATGTACAGATTTTTACAGATGGCTGTGGTATAATCCTGAGAATAATCTTGAGTCTGATTTCACTATAAAACTGTTACTGTGAGAAATGAATCCTACTTTTCAGGAGGCCTTTTTATATAAACATTCACGCTTGGGAAATTCAGCTGAACTTCTTCTAGGAGTTGAGGTTTTGGCAGCGCTGCTATGCCACACCTCCCGATCATTTTCTTTTTATTATGCCTTTGATATTTAGGCCATCACTTACACCAGATGCCTATTTTTACCGCTAAATATCTCCGTATACAACCTCCCTTAAAAAAAGCCCTTGTCATTTATTTTAATCCTGAAATGGCAGGCTGTGATTGATTTCACAAAAAATTTTCTTTATTTTTTTTCATATTGTGAACTTGCATGTCAGCCCAGGCTGTTTGCTGCTTGAATGGTTTGTTTTGTTCAAGGGTTTACACAAAAAATTAATGCTGAAAACCCTGCTGTGTGAATCCCCACTAGAGATCGTAGGTATTTTTTTTTCAACTGTAACTGACAGCTTTCTTGCTGCAAGCCGATATGTGTTCCATTCATTTACAGCACATTGTCACAGTTGGATGCAAGTATTCTTTATGGTCACATTACTGACATCCTTCAATGGAAAAGTTGATCTCATTGGAAGTTTTTTTGAATAGAGATGTTCTGATACACGTTTTTCTTTCCTGATAATGATTCCGGTACCTGGGCTTAGAGTAATGCCGCAGAGTGCTAATCCGATACCTAGGTGTATATTTGTATGCAGGTACTTGCATTATGAACTGATCCAACAATGTTCTAGTGGGCTGTGGACATACAGTATTCGTTAGCTTTATCTATAAAAATATGTTGATAATTTGATTTTTAGTAATGATTTTTATCATTAAATTTGGCAAATTGATAATTTTGAACAGCTAATGGCCCATTTCCACTAAATGGTATGGTACGGTACAGTTCAGTTCGCTGCGCTTTTATGGCCGTTTCCACTGTCAAAAGGTATCTAAAAGCGTACCGTACCGCTTTTTGGGTGCCCTTTGCAAAGGGTACCTAGCACAACAAAAGGGTACCAAAAGATGAAGCTAGATGCAAAACTGACCGCTATTGGTTTACAGGGATACATCACTCACTCCTGCAACAAGCCAGGAGAATGAAAACAAAGGAGACAGCAGACATTACATCGTAATAATATATACATATAATAATAAGCCATGGTCGACCTGAGCTCAAACAAACCTTCTTTTCGTCTTGATGAACAGCCACAAACCCAAGAAGAACAAAATCTGCCATGTCCTGTTTTTGTTTTACAAGGCCATCTTAAAGTGCAAGCGGTTTTACTTTCTCCAGAGATCACGTGCACATCTATATTTGAAATGACAAACTTCTTGAGCTGATGATAATAATGTGCACGTGATTATTGAAGTGTTTCTGACACCCGATTCTTTCAGAAATGGACAAACACAAGAGTGAAGCACGAAAAAACAAAGGAGAACCTGGAAAAATCAAAGGAACAAATGATTCTTTCAGCAACCTAAATCATGAACAAACTGCCATGTTTAGGTATTATTATCATCACCTTTTGGACTATTATTAACTCAGAATGACTAAATTACTTTCTAACAGAGGCTACAGGTGTTGGTTAAGATTATGGTGATGGTGTGCACTGACTTTGAGCTAAATTTTGTGTTGTTCTTGAACCCTAATAAGGACAAAATGTATGCTGTGTGTAGTTTTTCTGTAATTGGTAACATATCAGAGACTGTAAGGGTCTGCATGTGTTCATATATTTTGCATTTATAACGTTATTTGTAATTTATAATTGCAGACGTTACAGTAGGCTATTTTTGTCATTTATCTGCAGTTATAATCAAATCATGTTCATAGAAAGGTTAGTAATGAACATTTATGCACAAGTATTTATGTGTATAAAGCATCTGTTTTGTGAGAAGTGCTTCTCATATGATATATGAACGACCCGTACAGCTTTACTTTGACATTTCCTCGAGTGAGAATGACGTCGACTGAAACTTTCTGTTGTACACCACTATTGGTACCCTTTTGGCAGGGGAAACGCAAGCCTTATAAAGGTGACCCATATCGTACCGTACTGTATCTCTCAGTGGAAATGGGCCATAAAACATCATTTGAGGTTGTGAGGTTTACTGGTTAGTCCAGTTAATTCATTCGGTTTAATCTAAATAATTAAATTACAGTATTTTGTTTTGATAAAGGTGTTTAATATTTTTGTATTGAAACATGTTTTATGCTTATTTTAAAATTTGTATGCACATCTTTCACTGTATAAAATGCTGGGTTCCACACAGTTCCTTCATGTTGTCCCAACACAAGTTGATTAAGTTAAAAATTTTGTAAAAAATTTTAAGTGGATTCAACAAAAAACAATTAAGTTGTGCCTCCAAAGAAATCAAGATTTTTGTAGTTTTAGCTCATTTTAAATAAGTAGTGAGTGAGTTGAGTGTTCTGTTCAGTGTTTTTTTTACTATGGTAAACCAAAATGTGCTTACAAATATGTAAATTAACATTTCTCTGTTGATATTCATGTGAAAAAAAGTCTCTTTTATATCTAAATAAATAAGTTAGCAAATGATCTAAAATCCCCTGAAACAGTGATAATTAAATCAATTAGCTCATTATGGAGCAAACAGTGTGGGCAAATCCCTTGATTTAATTTTAATTTAAACATTGCAGCAAGCTCCCGCTTTGTTTTGGAGGCACTTTATACAGTCGGCTCTGAACTGCATGCGGACTCCAGCAGCGAGCTGAGGGTTGATCTTGGCAGCTTTCCGCACCTGCAGAAAATGTGTGATGTTCTGTGAGAGAAAAGAAAGAAAGAAGTGAGATTCCATAATGACGAGTGGTAGAGATCATGTCTTCAGATTACACAAGGCGACAGAGGATTCAGGGGGCCCGCATAGAGGGAACGAGAAACTCAACATCACAACTGCTCTGTTTGTTGATGCTACTGCTGCTGTTGCTGCCTTGAGTTTACTGTCATTCATCAACTTGTTAGATCGCTATCTTTTTTTTGGAACACCTGTTTCTTTCTCCCCAAATGCGTGGGTATTTTTTGTTTAAGCTTACTATTAGAGTTTATTTTTCATATTAAGCTTTGTATGCATCATGTCATATGTTGTATTTTTAAGGAAAGGAGGTGTTGTAATTAATATCTTGTCAACCAGCCCAAAAAATGTCAATGCTTAAAAACAGCCACAACAACCTAGCAACACTTGGTGTACCGCTAAGTGTGTTTAATATGTATGTGTATGCCTGTCTTTTCCGACTACTACGTCTGCCTCTTTCTCTATGTTTTTTGACTGATCATTGTTTGTCTGTAGATTTAAGGCTAAATGTTCTGTCTGTCTTTTCTTACTAAGCGTTGGTCTGTCTGTTTGTTGACTTCCTAATTGTTGGTCTGTCCATATGTTTGATTTCTGACTAGTGGTTTAAAAAAAAGAAACAAAGCAAATTGTTGGTCTTTCTGTGTGCTTTCTGACTAGTTGTTTCTGATCAGTTGGTCAGTTGATCTGTCTGTTTTCTAACTAGTTATTGGTCTGTTCGTCTGTTTTCTGACTAATTGGTCTGCCTGTATTTTTTGGTTATTGTCAGCTAGTCTTCTAATTGTTGGTATATTTGTCTGTATTTTCAGCTTTCTGTCTCAATTGTGACATATGATCTGTCATTTATGACTATTCTTTGATTGTTCAGTCTGTTTTTTACTAATCATCTGTCTGTTCACCTTTTTAAATAACAATTGTTCTGTCAGTTCTTTTCTGATTAAAGGCCCTGATATGCTTAAAATGAAATCCAAGTATAAACTGAAATGAGGTCATTTTAAACCAAGGTGAAATTAAATTTGTTTTGGCAGTTACAAACCACTTACCAAATCAAACTTTTTGGGGGAGTTCGCTTTTGCTCCTAAAGTTGGGAAAAAAGAGCAGTGGCCCTCAACCACCGAGCTGAAGACTGGTACCGGTCTGTGGATGAATTGGTACCGGGCAGCACAAGAAATAATTAATTATTTCCGTTTTATTTATTATCCCAGTCTGAACGATCTTTTATTTTGAGAAATGACCATATTCTCTTGCTTACATCACAGTCAATTGAGCACCCAAATTTAACTCACGAGCAGCAAAATGAGTAAGAAACAGAAAGTTTCTTGGAAAATTTTATGGAAAGTTTGTTTGCTAAGGTGAAAAGGCCCAGTGAAGGACCCGCAAACTGCCAAGGAATGGATCCACAACCCATTTGTCAACAAATCAGGTGAATCCAGCATTGTCTGTGCAAGAAGATCAACTGCTGAAGGTCGCAAATGACGGTGGCTTTTTAGGGCGATTCGCATATCAGGCATTATGCTTTATAAGTGTGACCAGGAGCATACAAAGAGGCAAATTATACTATGATTGTTCAGGACGGATTGCTTTCATAGTAATTGTGAACTCTACACCAGACTAAAGCTGCACGATTCATTTAATTAAAAGTGACATCAATGATATGGCTTAGTGTGATTATCCTATAACTGCTTATTAGAGGCTATGATTTAATCCATAGCTTTACTTGATGTCAGTTTTTTATAAGAAAAGCCTACCTGGAGGGCAAAGCAAGGATTTTATATACTGATGTTCGTTCAGTAGTGTGTTTATTCCAGATTATACAGGTAAATATAATTATAATATACCAGGGTTCAACGCTAGGGATTTTTTACTTCTGGATATACACCACTGGTCAAAGGTTTGGGGTCAGTTTTATTTTATTTTTTTTCATGTTTTTTTTTTCTTAAAGAAAAACTGCCAAGGAATGGATCTACAACCCATTTGTCAACAAATCAGGTGAATCCAGCATGTCTGTGCAAGAAGATCAACTGCTGGAAGTTGCAAAAGACAGCGGCTTTTTAGGGGCCATTCGCATATCGTGTCTTTTCTAGAATTCGCACAAGTTCATTTCTTCCAATGCAGGGGGTTGCGCTCGCGCCTTCCAGATGCAGCAGTTGTATGAATGGAAGCGCATCGTGAGTCACGCGACAAGAAGTAACTGATCAGCTCCATACTTTGTATGGAATAAACACAGTGCAGTAGACTAATTATCTGAGACAAGCGCAGAACACTCAAACACTGTAGTGCTTTGTAATTTTTTCCATAAAATACTTACTTAAAAATAAAACTTGTATCAGAGTGACTGCAATGTTCTGTCAGCTTGTCATCCTTTGAGAAAACAGTTGATGGTCGCCTAGCAACCTAC
The DNA here is from genome assembly GCF_903798145.1 of Danio aesculapii. NCBI lineage: Eukaryota > Metazoa > Chordata > Actinopteri > Cypriniformes > Danionidae > Danio > Danio aesculapii. The sequence continues at coordinate 22,263,045 of NC_079446.1, forward strand.
GATTGTTATGTTTAGGGGGTACATGGGTGCAGCATTACCAACACATTCTCATGGCAATTCGTAACTTTGATTTAGTGGCTAGTTCGTATGAATTTGTATGAACTCATTCCTCTAATCTAGTATGGTTTGCTCATCCCCCATAGCAGTGTTGGTTGGGTTTAGGGGTGGGGTTCATTGCCACGCCTCCTTTTTAAAATTGTAAAGTTTCACATGTCTAAACTCGTATGAAGTCATACGAATTGGCCACTAAACTGACAAAATGTAAAATAGTTATGTTTCCTTGTGAGATCAGGCTGGCATTACACATGCTTACAACTCCACATCTTGCAGCATGGGAGTGTTGGAATATTTGTAATATAGAAGCATTTTGAACTTTTTTTTTTGCCCTCAAATTAAGAATGGAAAAGAACTTAATTTCAAGTGTATTGGAGCCTTAATTGCCAATCAGCCTATCTAGTCTAACTAATAGTTTTACTGTCAGTCTTGCCTAGTAATCCCTAATCATGGGTATCCTTGTATTTTCTGACTAATCATTTGTTAGTTTTTCTCAGTTTTTTTTTTTTTCTGAGTAAATATGCTCTTGCTCTAGTTATAAATTCTTGAAAGGTACTCTTGGGGAATGCAATGTCAGATGTAATGATGCTTCAGGTTACGGCCTCACTTTGCAACAATCAGCATGTTTCATTTCTGAAATGCTGCCGATGGTCAAGCCACATTAACTTCAGCAGATACTGTGGGGAACGAGAGGTTTTCTGGACCAGGATCTTATTAAGGAGAGCTCTCTGCTCACTATTTTGTAAGACAAAGTGTGCTGTCATCACCACTTTTGTGTGGAGAGAATGTCATGCAATCTTCAGTTTAACAACAACAAAAACAAATTAATCCTATGTGCTTCAGTAGATATAGTAATGCACATTATATGTTTAATCACTTTTTTTGATGTTCCGTATTTTCTATAAAGTTTAATTAATTAATTGTTAAATAATAATTTTAAATAATTAATAAATTTTTAAATTATACATTTGAAATTGAGAGTGGTGGGTATTCGAAGGCTCAACACAAAGGGACGTGGTGTGAAATTAGACAAGGCCATAGTTGTGTTGTAATTCACTGTGATTCATGTGCTGGACAGGAGGGAGAGGGGCTGGCGTGAAGACCCTCACCGAATGACCCTGAACCAGTGAAACCTGAAACAGCTATGCAAAAAAAAATGAGACCACAAAAGCCATAAACACTTCTTCCAGGCTGTTTTCACACACTTGCTTTAGTTTCTTGTTGGGCGAGTGTGATTATGTGCTTTTTGCAATTATTTCAGATTGCACTTTTGGTTTTTAATGATGTACGTTTGCATCATTTCATGTACTTGTGATACTGTATGCTATACTGACTTGGGAACAAGGGTGCGATAGTTACACTAAGCATTCATCCAATTGATGAATGTCCAATTTTAAAGGCAGAAGATGTGAAGAAAGTGAGCTGCTGTGCATCGATGGTTTTCAGTAACAAGAGAGAGGCATTTTGCTTTATAAGTGTGACCAGGAGCATATAAAGATGCAAATTATACTTTGATTGTTTAGGACGAATTGCTTTCATGATAATTGTGAACTCTACACCAAACTAGAGCTGCACGATTCATTTCAAGAGTTCACATTTAGCTGATGATTGATTGTAAAGCTTGTTTGGCATGCTGTCTCGGGAAAGAGCCCTGAACTCATGAGATCCTCGAGCCCGGGGCTCCCTAATGTTTGCAGGGCGAGAGGGGAGTTTGAGCTCGGGTTGATCCCCTGCTGTAATAGCTAATGAACAGATAGTGACTGCTCTTAAGATATAACTACTTATTAGTTGCACCTCTATGGGGCCAATTTGGATTAGTCAATTAACTTAAGTTGCATGTTTTTGGATGGTGGGAGGAAACCGGGGAACCTTGGGAAAACCCACGTGAGCATGGGGAGAATGTATAAACTTGGTTGACTTGGTAAGGACTAGAACCAGTGACGTTCTTGCTGTGAGGCAACAGTGCTAACCACTGGGCCACCGTGCCACCTATCTAGGAAAAGAGGAGAAGTAGGGGTGGAAAGGGGGATTCTTCAAAACGAAGATGGCTGTTATATAGAACTTAGGGTATTTATTGTGGCTTAGGAATCGTCTGGTTGGTGAATGATAAATTGAATAATGCAGGACTAGACGCAAGCAATCATAAGCAGGTGATCCTGTCGAAATTAGTTTATGAATAAACTTCACTTAATTAAAAGTGACATCAATGATATGGCTTAGTGTGATTATCTTAAAACTGCTTATTAAAGGCTGTGATTTAATTAATAGCTTCACTTGACATCAGTCTTTTATAAGAAAAGCCTACCTGAAGGGCAAAGCAAGGATTTTCTAAACTGATATTCGTTCAGTAGTGTGTTTTCCCCAGATTATACAGATAATATAATTATAATGTACCAGGGTTTAGCGCTAAGGATTTTTTTCTACTGGCTATACACCAGCGGTCAAAAATTTGGGGTCAGTTTTATCGAAATTTTTAATGTTTTTATTTTATTTTATTTTTATTTATTTATTTTTTAAAGAAGATTATTCTGATTATCAAGGTGGTATTTATTAAATGTAAAAAAAAATTAATTGTTAAATATTTATTAAAATTTTAAGTAACTGCTTTCTTATTGTATGTAGGTTCAAATTAAATTATTACTGCAGTCATCATTGCTTTTATTACTATTACCATTAATGCTAATAATATTAATAATAATATTAACAATAACAAAACAATAGGCTTAATACAAAATATTATAAGCTTTAAATATGAAAAAAATATTCATTCATTTTCTTTTCGGTCGGCTTAGTGCCTTTATTAATCTGTGGTTGCCACAGCTGAATAAACTGCCAATTTATCCAGCATATCTTTTACGCAGCGAATGCCATTCCAGCTGCAACCCATCACTGGGAAACACCCATACACTCTCATTCACACATACACTATGGACAATGTTAGCTTACCCAATTCATCTGTACCGCATGTCTTTGGACTTATGGGGGAACCAGAGGAAACCCACGCGAACGTGGGGAGAACATGCAAACTCCACACAGAAATGCCAACTGACCCAGCCGAGGCTCGAACCAGCGACCTTCTTACTGTGCGGTGACAGCACTTCCTACTGCGCCACCGCGTCGCCCATGAAAAAATTATCAGATGGTAATTTCTGTCAATTTTCCTAATGGATAAACAGCTCTCTGTAATGTTTTAGTATGCTTTTTCTCTTTCATATTCAATATGAAACACACACATTTGCCCTTAGGAATGATGACACCCCCCCCCCACTCATGTCTCTCTCTTTATATAGCCATATATGTGGCTATTACGCAACCATAATACACATAGCGGGGTTTGTTGGATTGTATTCCTTTCTCACTACAATCGATCCTCTCTAGAGTTTGTTTTAATCAAGCCAGGACCACCTAATTCAGGCGATCTCGGACCAATTGATTTGGCATGGGTCCGAGCACAATTGCGGGATTCAAATATGCCAAACGAACCATGCTAACTGGGCAAACGAGACCGGTTCCGAAACAAACATCTAGGTTTGTTTTGTCCGATGCCCGGGCCATCTGGCAGTGCTTATTGTCAAGCCCTGTATACTATATCAAATTATAATATAATTATATAAATATACTATAATTTGTTATACATTGCATAAGATTGAATACAGTAGATTCACCCAAAATGTGAACGCAAGTAACTAAAATGTCTGCAAAAAAAAAAAAAAACATGCATGAATGCAGTGTGTTCATATTGATGTTTTATCACATTATTCCACTACCTGTATGTTTGTTTGTTTGTGTGATGATTGTTGTATATAAATGAAAAGTACACAAAAATATGTGTTGTAGTAACATAAATCCCATTATTACTTTCAATACTGAGTACTATTTTGTAAAACCTTGCTACGTAGACAAATTGCTTTAATATGCTCTGAAGACTGAAACACAGATTTGTTTCTTTTACAAACAAGTTTGTGATCAGTTTTTATAGTAATAATAATTATGAATACAAGATGTAAAACCAACCAACCAATTCATGCAAATCAAGTCATGTAGCTCTATTCTATCTCATGTTGTTCATGGCAGACTTTCACACCAACTAAACAAACCAAACTGTGGTCTGTGCTGAAAATGCTTGTGTGAAAGAAGCATTAATGCCCACGCTTGCACAATATCTACACAGTCTGCCAAATGCACTCAAATTATATAACCATTATGTTCTTATATTGTAAGCTCCTGCAGTTTAAAGACTTTTATAATGCCAGAAAGGGCATACTGGCAGAAGCGGTTCAAGTGGCTCAATCCAAAAATAGTGTCGTGTTTGTGTATTTTACGTGAGGGATAGTTCACCCAAAATTGAAAAATCTGTCATCATTTACTCTTCCTTCACTTGTTTCAAACCTGTTTGACCTTCTCTCTTTTGTGAAACACACAAGAAGATATTTTGAAGAAAGCTGGAAACCTGTAACCATTGACTTCCACAGTATTTGTTTTATGAAAGTCAATGGTTACATATTTTCAGCTTTTTACGAACTATCGTCTTTCTTTACAAAATGACAGATGAAAGAAAGTAATGGTGAGGAAATTTTCACTTTTTTTGATGAACTATTCCTTCAACTTCACTTATTACAGGATGAGCAACTCATTAAGTATATTATATAGGTGATGTATGTCTAATTGATCACCTGGCAGGTCATTTATATCTCAACGTGTTTCTAAATGAAGTCCCTGTACTTTAGGAATGGCCTCCATGTTTCCACCTGACTGAGGTATGTGGCGGTCTTGTTACATGCAGATCGTCCACCCATGACCCACTTTAAACTCAAACTGGTGTCTAATAAGATAAGAGGAGCAGTGGACTGTATCATGAATGCTGCTGATGTAAGTCCCGTCTGTAATGATGGCCCGGAGCTTTAGGTTATTGCCTTCTTGAGGCCATCAGACCATGAACCATTTCAGACGTTGACATCAAAAAACACCGTGTGCCAAAATTGTTGCTGCAACTTGGCCTTGAATGTATTAAACATTTCATAGTCATAGGGGTGTGGGATATTGACGAAAGTTTATTTATTTATTTTTAAAAGACGCAAACGAAACAATATCTTGCTGAGTGTGTTTTTGTGCTTATGAAATTAATAATACAGCCTTATTGAAATAAGTGGATATGTGGAATAATGGATGTGGATGTAACTGGTACCCTGCGAAGAGGGGAAAAAAAAAATCAACAAGAAGATCCAAATAACTTAAACTGTAATATTAGTGTCAGGTAAGATTACATTTTATTACTGCCCTCAGTTACATAACCTATTATATAAGTTAAAACATTTTTGCACAGTGATCCCTTGCTATAACGTGCTTCACTTTTTGTAGCCTCGCAATTTCACAGATTTTTTCTTGTAATTTGACATGCTTTTTACTACAGCGCATTGTGACTGGCGTTAGTCACTGGCCTGTTAGCCAATGTCAATCAATCTCCTGAGTGCCGTGTCTCCTGTAGAGTACAGAATGCGTTCAGCTTGCCAAATTTACATAAATGTTCGATCACTAGCAGTGTGACTCTGAAGTGCTGTACTGTATGTTTGCAAGTTGTCTCCCTACAATGTCGATGAAACGTTCTGCACAGTCAAAGGCAACTGTGGTAGCACCCAAAAGGCAGAGGAAGATGCTAACCATCGCACAAAAAGTTGAACTTCTGTACTTGCTAAAGGAAGGTAGAAGTTGTGTGGGTATAGGGCGTCTTTATTGAGTAAATAAATAAAGATCAAATTTTTTTTTTTTGATCTTTGGTTTAATTTTATAATACTGGACTTATTTATCTATGAAGGTTTAAACTTGGAGAGTGTTTAAACAAGAGAGAAAAGTGTAAAATTTTAATGGCTGTCTGAGAAAAGTGGATAAATTGTGTAATGAGGGGTTTTACAGCCTTAAAACATCTACAAATATTGTAAATATTAAAGCTGACTAGGGGAGAGCGGGGTGCAAAGTAACACTTTTTGGTTTTGGCCAAATAATGAACAAAGTAATGGGGTTAGACAAACCATATTTTTTTTTACCAACAACACACAAACCTCTTTTACAAATGAGCACTGGCTGTATGATCGCCGGACCTATGGTTTCTGTGCAGTATTGTCAAAAGTGCCGGGAATAAAAATGTTACTATTTACCCCACCTGCGGGGTAAGTTGTAACAGACAGAGCGTTAGTCGTAACGCAGATTTCACGTACAATTCTTTTAAATCCAGTTTACTTTAAATAGTAGCTATATTTCCTCAATACTTGGCTCATTTTTTTGTTCTACATAGCACAGTATGCTTATTTATTTATTTATTTATTTATTCATCTGTTGGACGAACACATTTGGATTTATTTGCATTATTATCTATTATTATACAAATGCATTTATTTGCATTATTAGCAATAAAATTATTTTGTTTCTTTTAAAAATATATATTTTCTATTAAAGACATTTTTATATAAAAGGTTCTCAACATTACACTCAAAATTCCTAAATTATTTTGTTAGTTTAATTGGTGTACAACAGTGTGTGGCTTATTTGTAACACCCTGTTACAACTAACCCAGCTGTGTCGTGTTTTTCTCAAAACTGGCTAGCAGTCACTGTGTGTGATTTACATCTTTCAAAATGGTTTCATCATTTAGCCTAGAAGACGGTAATCACAACAATTAAGATATTACCTACATACTTTCACAGTATTGACTATAATAAAAAATACTTTTATGCTGCAAAAATGTTTTTTCCTGTGTTTCTCATCCAAATTTCGCCGAACTTTTTCAATAATTGGCAGAAAGACGTCTGCTGACACTGTGGTGAAAACCTCAAAAGCATGTCGTGGTTAACCCTGAGAAAATACCTTAAAACTCTGTGTTACATTTTACCCCACGTTACTTTGTGCCCCTGTGGATTTTGCCTATTGCGGGTTATTTTTAGAATGTAACTCCTGCAAATAACGAAGGACCACTGTAGTGGGTTATTATAAATGACTAATCTATAATCGTGATAAATTTGCTAAATACTTAATTTCCGAATACATTTCAGCACATTTTATAAATTGTATTCAATAACAGTTTCTGTTGGAAACTTCTGCATTGATCACATGTTTGCCTCACAGATACTCTTCTACCTCTGTAATAAACACTGACATGCTCTGGCTCAATTCATACATGAAATCAAAGATGTTGACCAGGGCTGTGCGATTAATTCAAATCCAATCGCAATCGGGATTTGAAATGCTGCACTTAGATAATCGCAAGAGGCTGCAGTATGAAATATATATGTATTGTTTTATTTCCCCCACCCAGAGCTAATGCGTGACTGCCGTCTGTGTGTGACAGTCTTACTAGCCAATTGAGAACACTTTTGTTCTGCTCAGTCAGAATTGCGCAACCGAACTATGCAGGACGCACACAATTAAAAAAAAAAACAAACAAACAGGAAAGCGTGGACAAGTGGGATGATGGCGATGAATGCTTCTAAAGCATTAACACATTGAATAATATCAAAGAAAAACAGCACGTCAGTAATATGGCAATATTTTGGTTTCAAAGTCACAGACACTGAACAAAAACAGGTCATTTGTAAGAGCTGTCGCAGAATTGTTGCCACAGCACAAGGAACTATTAAGAGGTATGATAACCTTGGATAAAAATATCACAGTTTGACGGTATTGTGCTCACTGCTCTAAAATATATTCTTTTTAAATGTTTGGGTAAAAAACAAAAACATTTTCCCCATTTGAACACAATATATTTTTTGTTGAGAAACATTTAAAATATTTTGGATCACTAAACATGGCAGGCTGAATAATTCAAATGAATCATTGACTTATGCTGTTTTCACTAGTTTCAAAAACACAGATTTCTTTACAATTTGAAACAGCATTTTTGGAGTTCTTTTCTGCTGGAGAGACTGTTGTTTTAAAAACAAGCAAAAAAAAAAAAATGTAAATATAAAATCTATGTATATATATATATATATATAGCAGAACATTTTGGCAATTTTAAAACCCTGACTTTTCCAAACCACGGTATACCTTGAAAACGATTATCTTCCCATGCCTAGGAACTACAACAACGAGCACAAAAAAGCACCACAGGCGGCTATATGAGTAGAGTTCTGCTAAAAACTCAACTAAAAGTATTGCCAGTGACACTCAATCTAGTAGCAAGCAACAGCAAAGTACAATTTCAGAGTTGTTTGCGGCTGTTACACCAAATGAAAAAAACCAACACTTCACTACCTCGCTAAAGACACGGTGCCTTTTAATACAGTGACCAAAGAGGGATTTAAAAACCTCATCCAAATGCTGGATATACATTTCCGTCTCGCACACACTTTTACCCATTTTGCAGTACTGTACGTTGAATGTTGTGATATTTTGTATAGCATCTATAATAAATTATTTTGTTTTTAGACAATATAAGCTACACAAAGGCTCTCATCAGCCTTGTTAGTTTGCTTAGTGATCTGTATTTTTATAATAATAGTTTTTTTTGTTTGTATAATAAGCTACATTCTTCCTAATTTGAGTTAAACTTGTTACAGAAAGGTAAGCTCATTTTTTTTTTGTCCTTCTACAAATTTAATTTCTGAATATTAAAAAACTAATTTAAATAAATGTTGGAGTAATTAATATATTTTCAGTTTCTTTTATTTCAACTAGCACTCACTGTTGTAAGAAGCTACGATACAGATTATTAAGCTGAATCTTGCCTACAAAATTAAATCGCAAATCAAATCGCAATCTCAATATCTGTCAAAAAAAAAAAATCGCAATTAGATATTTTCCCCAAATCACACAGCCCTATTGTTGACTTTGTTTGTAAAACCATCCCAATAGGGCTTATGGTGTTGAAATGCAATGGTGATGCTCAACTGCCATTGGCTCATCTGCGTTTGAGGGGAGTAGCTTACTGATTATGATATTTTCATAGACAATAAGCAACCCTACAGTCATCTGGTAATGGCCTGAAAGCACAGGAGGTAAAAGTCATCCATTTATAGTCCCTTACACATTTGTAGAGCAAACATCTGCAGTTTGGTATGTGTGCCTTAAAGCCAGAGTCTTGCTCATCTGAGTTTAACAAGTGGTAAAAGTAAAGGGGAAAAATAGGTCATGCCTTTGAGAAGCAATACTTTATCTGAAAATGAAAAAGGTGTCAAACGCTCGCTGCTCGGCTCTCTGGCTGCCGTACAGAGGGGAGACGGGAGAGCTGTTTGACTTGGCATGCAGTCCGGGCCCCATTTTGGCTTTCACCCCAGCAGATCAATCTCCACATTGGTGAGATTGCTTTTTTTTCCTCCCCTCTTCCTCTTATTCTGTGTGAAAGCTTTCTCTATTGCTTTTTTATTTTGTCTTGAGGCTGTTCAATCAGTCTGAAATAAACAGAATACAGCTTTTGACAAAAAGGTGAACAGCGTTAAGATAAAAGGTGTTGCGTGGTAATTGCTAGGGCTGGACGATAAATCCGCAGTTTTTTGGCAATGTAAATAAAGCTGTGAACAATAAAATATTCATTTAGTTGGAGTTATAAATATTTTACAGTTTGACAAAGAATGCATTAAAAGTTTAACAAATAACATATGTTATAGGGCCCTAAGAACATCTGATAAATGTTTTACAATTCAGTTTTAATGGTCCAAAAAAAAACAAATATAAAAAAATAAATAAATAAATAAAATAAATAAATAAATAAATAAATAAATAAATAAATATATATATATATATATATATATATATATATATATATATATATATATATATATATATATATATATATATATATATATATATATATATATTTTTTTTTATTATTATTATTATTATTATCGTCAATATTTTTTTTGTTTTTATTAAAAGGTCCTTTCAAAAGTTTTGTATTGCTTCAGAAGTTCTGCACTGTATCAAGGTTATAATAGTTTTGGATTTTTCATTAGTTTTAGTTTTTATTTTGTTTTCACTTTTTGTTTTTAAATTCAGTTAGACTAGTTTACTAGTTTACTAACTAATAGACTAGTTTACTAGTTTTTATTAGTTTCTATTTTTGAAATTGCTTAGCTTTAGTTTTTATTCGTTTCAGTAATAGTTTTAGCTTTTTTTATTGTCTTTTTGTAAATTAGCATATTTGTTAGGTGCAAGATTTAAAATGATCAGAACAAATTCGGTATAATAAAAAGTCAAAGATAGGCTACATTTTGTTTTGACACAAGAACACTACCATCAACCAAAGTCCCATCCTCAAATTCAAATTCAACAGCCCACTCATTCTTGATTGTGATCATTAATACAGAAACAAAACCCACTATTGGACACAAATGTGTTTAATTAATACTTTTAAGTGTCTGCTCAGGTCGTATTTAATGTTGTCACCATGCTGCTGTCATGTACAGCCGTTGTTTTTGCGCGGGAGCAATGGCGCGGATGACTGGAGGAGGACTGGCTTAATCTGGCCAATGCCATCAGGATTAGAGACTCTGAGGTGCCGTACAGTCAAACACCTGACAGCTCGAAGTAAATAGATTTACAGTATGTATTAAATACATTTACAAAGATGAAAACATTTTTGCTATAATTTTAGTTTGTTTCAGTTAGTTTTGGATGTACGCAATACAGTTTCAGTTCTAGTTTTTAGTTCTATTTTTTTTTTAAACTCTCGTTTTTATTTTTATTTTAGTTAATGAACATTTTTGTTCAATTCTAGTTATCGTATTTTCATTCATTTTCATTGACTATATATAATAACTTTGCGCTGTATGAAAATTTGGCTATAAAATTACTTTTAATTCATAATTTCATTAAGCAAACATTTATTTAGGTTTAGACTGTTTCGGTTTAAAACAAAAGAAAATGTGTGGTAATTCCTTAATATTTTCATGTCAGTTCATGAAATATTGGTGCATACCTACAACTATTTTTATTATTATTAATGTATTTTGAGGTGATATTTTCTTGCACTTGACATTGTTTTTGTCCTATATTTGGCTAATTCTATCAAACGACAGATGGATTTGAGTTTGATTGACTCACAGCCTTGGATTTCAATAATGAAAGATAAGTCTGTTACATATTCCTCTTTGCTTTTGCATAGTTTTTTCCCACCGTGTGACCCATTTTGTGTGTCGGATCCCACTATAGCAGTGCTATAGTTAGCTGTGGGATTGTCCAGTCCAGCAGACACATTTTCCACAACAGTCATAAAGCTGCTGCCAGTTTATGTGCTCATTTGTCAATAATACATTACAGGATGGCCATCTGTGTCAGCTTCCAAGTAGAGCACATATTTATGCACAATTGTGTGCAGCTAGTGAATCTACATATTATTGACAGTCTGTCAGAAAGAAAGCAAGCTTCTTTTATCGGCGGGAACTTCCGGGAAGTTTTAAAGCCGTTTTTACAAGCATCACAATTCTTGTATTTCAGCTTTTATTTTGCATGTCACAGATTCTAGCTGTTTGTCGGCAGTGTCATCTTATGCTTGTAATGTTTAAATGAGCATGTTAGGAGTTCCTTTAGATTTATATACACTGACTAAAGTGATTTCTGGTAAATTGTTGGAAATAATTTTGCAATATGGGTTAAATTTAAACAAACAAATTAAATGTAGTAATGTTCAACTTAAATTATTTGTTTAAATTTATTTGTTTACAGCCACTTACCTTAAAAAACTACAGTAAATCCAAAGAATCATCTTTGAATCATTTTTTTCAGTGTACTTTATTTACTTTATTCACAGTTTTCTAACTTAACGGTAATGACAGCAGTTAATTGTAACTTTTTTTATTTTTTAAGCCTCGGTAGACTCAATAGGAGACATTAAAATCAATACATGTATGAAAACATTTAGAAATAGTATTGTTATTTAAAAATGTTTTATAAATGTTTAATATTTTGAAATATTACTAAATATTATTTCATTTTTTAAATATTAAGTGAATGTTATGTTTAATTACTTTTTAGACATTTAATAGTCATGTTGCCCATCATGACTGTTAATTGACTAGCTTTGTAGTCTGTATCTTTCCTGTACCTTAAAAGCATGTGAACTTCTTATTATTTTGAATGGGTTTTTTTTTTTAGGTTTTCTGTTTTCGTTCTAATTTTAGTTTCAGTTTGTTATTTTGCAGTGCAATGTTTGTCGTTTTGATCAGTTTTAGTATTTTTGTTCAATTGTTCTATTGTTTTAATAGATTTTCAGTTTATTAGTGATCTGTTTATTAGTGATTAGTGATTAGTGATTAATGATAAATTGATTCATTTACATGTATTTTTTTTTTCAGTTAATGTTTCAGATAGCAAAAAACAAGTACTTTTTTTTGTTTTGTTTTAACCACAATTACATTGAAATGATATTGTGATGCTCTGAAATTAATTTTCACACACACACAAAAAAAATCTGTAATTTCACAAAACAATATAACAATATGTTGACTGAGGGATAATTAAATCAGTTTCTGTGAACTTCAAAGTGAGCATCTTAATATTTCTGCTAAACAAGTTTAAATATTGTAAAAAAATCTGGTAGAAATTCTATCAATATTTAATATTCAGTTATATGAGACAGGATTTTGGACCAATAAGAGAGATGCACATGCCTAATAACTGTTCGAATTTCCTATTATTTGTTACAAAATCACATCGCCTTGTCACATCGCCTCTGTTAAAAATAATGGTGCTATTTCTTCACAGCCCCCTAAATATTTCTTCAGACACCACAAGAGCCCCCCAAAAAAGTTCAACGGTTTTTCCCTTTTTGTCCTGGTAGAGAAAAAATAGAAGCTGTGGCTTTTCTCTGACCCTCTGCTAACAATGAAGGCAGAAATCTCTTCTCAATGAACTAGTAAAGCAGTTTTTTTCCCCCCAATAGAGACAGTGTGTTCTGCTTTCACTGGCCATTCCTCACAATTCAGACCACACAGTCTCACCTGGAGTCTGGGGAATAGGCTGTATGTGAGCCTCTCCTGTTGCCTGTTAGCATAATGCAGCATTGGCTTTAAGCCGGTTCTCTGGAGGCTGCTGTGTGAATCAGGGCTCATGGTAGAGGAATGGCTTCATTTCAATAGTTGAGCCTGTTTTTTTTCTAGCCAATATCAGATGCATTTTATTTGTCCCTCACTGGACACAGTGAAGAAGGCTTAGTTGGAATTATTATGGGGATCGGATGGACTCCATACATGGACATACGGGTGAATGTCCATACATAAGTAGGCTGTCCAGTGCGGGATAGCGAGACTTTGTTTTAATGTGAATTGCTTTCACTGATTCCTCTACTTCTGCACACTGTGGAGGATACAGAACTGCAGCAATTTTTCTTTCTTGTTTAAGTTTTTTTAGTAAAACAATTAAAAGTAATTTTGGTAAATAAACCTTAAAATGAAAAGCATCGTCTTGGCAAATAGCATGAATACACTCAAATTTCATTTAGTTTTTTCTGCTTATTCAAACTACTTACTTTAAAATTAGCTGAAAATCACACTTCTTGTTTTTACTACTTAATTGTTTTTTTTTTCACAAATGTAAGTAGACTGAACATAAAACAATTAAGTTAACTTAATAAATTTTTGTTTGGGCAATATCATAGACTGTAAAAGATATGGATGAAGTATCCGTGACGTCACCCATAGGTTTCTGAAGAGCGCAAATGAAGCAATAAGTAGGCGGGGCCAACTGTTGTCATTTTGGCAGGGGTGATCGAATAAGGGCAAAAAGGCAGAGCGACAGTGGAGCTACAAACGCCTGCTAGCATTTTGCTTAGACAGGCTTTTCTTTGGGAGAAGTGCTAATACTTCATGACCTGCGACTCGTTTATGTTCTGACCACATGTGCTTGGTTGTATACTATATTAATAAAGTGTTCAGTCTTTAAAATACACTGTTGTAACACACTGAGCCACTAAACATTGTTCTTCTGACGTTTCAATACTTCAATTATAGTCTGTGTTAGTAAATGTAAGGCTATTTATGAAATCCAGGCATAAAACTATGACAACGTTTCAGATGACTGCTTTATAGCCCACAGCTAATCAATCTGTCAGATTCTGGAGTGCATTACGGGTCTAAAGAAAATTATAAATGATAAATTATCCTAAATAAAACAAATACATTTATATATATATATGGTATAGAAGTATGTAGGAATTGCACTCACCTGGGAAATAGAGGCAACTTGAATGGTTTGTGAAAACAATTAAGTGCACACAGCATGCCATATTTTCTAATAATTGTAGGACATAATTCAAAAAGGCAATTGACTGTGTAAAGCCACATAAAACAAAACAAAAATATGATGTATATGCCGAGTTCAGCAATTAATCAGCCGAAATCAGCTGAGGTGACGAGACAGTGAGCAAAGAGACCTAGCTGTCACTCAAGTGTCCACGCCCTTAATTATGCAGACTTAATATAACTTGATGAAAACAAAACTCACCCTCCTCAGAGTTGTCATGAAGGGTAATATTAGCTATATGAACCAAACTCATCTTTTGTTTCAGGCTGTAAACACGTTTTTATCAGCAGTAAAATTGGCCAATTTACCATTGCAGACAGAACATCTGGATTTCCTGGAGCCAGCCCCCAAAGGCGAGTCGATGAATTGCAGTTTTATTTACTTTTGTATTGGCTTCAGGAGGGAGAGCGGGAGGTTGCCACTTGGGCAATATGAGTGAATTGTGTGAAAGCCTGCATTTTTTACAGTGTAGCTGAAGTGTAACTGAAGAACTAAAATTATTAAAACTAACAATAAAAAAATAAAATAAAAAAAACCCCAACAAGTGTAAATGGCAAAACAAATAAGTTACAAAATTTAAACTAAAAATAAAATGAAAATATGAAAAAGTTAATTCAAATAAAAGATCGTATAGCCTGTCACAATATAAAGAGGCTGTAAAACTAAAAAAAAAGTAATGTCATGTTTTATGAGCTCAAACTAAATGTGTAATACAAATCACAAACAAAACAAACACAATGAAACAATGTTGTGAAATATGGACAAAAATGTTAGATTTGAGCTTGATCTTATTATCATATTTTTATAAATGTGACTGTTAAAAGAACACATACATTTATTTCATAAATTATCTGAGCAAAATTAAACACACGATGCGATCAGTGACAAATGACTCTTATGATCCGAAGCTTGTATTCAAGGTTATGCAATAAATAACTAAATAGCTTAAAAAAAATAGGAGCACAATGTATTTTTTTTTTGAGCTAAAACAAATATTGAGCAAAAACAAACATCACCAACAGAGCATAATCAAACAGCAAACAGTCAGATTCACTCACTGATGACTGTAATACTGTTAAAAAAAATACTGTTGACAGTTTATCTTAATTCCTGAAGCAAATGGCTCTTATTTACCATATTTTAATGAATGCAGTGCCTAAAATAGTCAGGTATACAAATCTTACAGTTGCAATTATATATGCAATCTTTCTATATTCACTCACCGGCCACTTTATTAGGTACACCTGTTCAATTGCTCAATAACGCAAATTTCTAATCAGCCAATCGCATGGCAGCAACTCAATGCATTTAGGCATGTAGACATGGTCAAGATGATCTGCTGCAGTTCGAACTGAGCATCAGAATGGGGAAGAAAAGTGATTTAAGTGACATCGAACATGGCATGGTTTTTGGTGCCAGACGGGCTGATCTGAGTATTTCATAAACTCCTTTTCTACTGAGATTTTCACACACAACCATCTCTAGGGTTTACAGAGAATGGTCCGAAAAAGAGAAAATATCCAGTGAGCGGCAATTCTGTGGGCACAAATGCCTTGTTGATGCCAGAGGTCAGAGGAGAATGGCCAGACTGGTATATGTGAGATCCGCATCATGGATGTGCAGCCGACAAATCTGCAGTGATGCTGTCATGCTTATATAGACCAAAATCTCTGAGGAATATTTCCAGTACCTTGTTGAATCTATGCCACGAAGGATTAAAGCAGTTCTGAAGGCAAAAGGGGCTCCAACCCATTACTAGTAAGGTGTACCTAATAAAGTGGCCGGCGAGTGTGTGTGTTTTATGTAAGCAACATGGACATTATAACTGAAATACAAACTAACTAAAGTCACAAAAATCTAACTCTAATTAAGTTAGGTAATCAGAATCAGATTGGAGGATTTAGAAAATCTGTTCAATACCGATCTCTAATTTTTAGGATCTCCCTTAAGCGACTGGTAGGAGACAATAATGCAAGACTGATCTATTGCCTTTGTTTAGCTTTCTGGCTCTGATTATATAACTATGTGTATTTTTTTAGCATCTCCTCCTTTCCTTCAGAGTCAACTAAATCCCTTTGCCAAATCACTTTTTGGACTCCACTCTTGCTGCTGTCTTCAATAAAGTCCTCATCCATATAGCTTATGCGGTTTCAACACATGAGGAACTTTATTATTTATATGCTAAGGTTATTGGATAGGGTGTAGGAGAACTTGTGCCAGACGTCAACTGACTAATGTGTTCGAGCCTTTTGCTTTTTTTTTTAATGGAAAACTTCACTGAATCTCTTTGCGGTGAAGAAAAAACAAAACACCTAGATGGGGTTCCAATAAAAGGTGTCTTGTGTCAGTTTGGGGGGATCCAGGATGCATTCAAGTGACCTACATAGTCTAACTTGATACACAGCCGTCCCTTCTCAACTGACAGTAATTGAGATCTCCCACCTTCACCTTGCCACATACTGTAGGTAACTAAGAACTTAATGCAAAGATGCGCATCGTTCCCATTTGCTCCCATTCGTCTTGTGAGAGAGAATCTGCTATAGAAGCATTGAGATGCAAATAGCCTTCGTTAACAAGCTGCCGATCTTTACCGTCATTCTCTATACGCCTTTATCGATTCATTGTCCGTTGACACCACGTCACAGTATGTGCTCTCAGTGATATACAGTAACACTTGATATTCAGCGACAAGATCAAAAAGTGAAAGTTCACAAGATATCGTTTCGGCTCGGGTCTTCAGTTTCAGCGTCGCTCTTTGTCGTACGGGTGGTCTAGCTTAATGTTATTCGTCTCTCATCTGTGCATGTGGCGTCTGTCATCCAGCCTCTGTCTTAATCGGTCACCAGGGATGACCTTTTCTGCCTCGCCAGACGAGAACATCAGCAGGTTTAAATGCCATCAGATTTGGGCTCCTGAAATTGTAACCTTTCTTAATGGGAACTGATGAAATCCGCCGGTAATATACAAGGAACAATATGTCTATTCACATACATTTAGCGAGGGAAATGCGTTTCAGAATTGCACAGGCTTAAAGGGAGACATATCATTAAAATATATTGTAGTAATACTCATTTATTAATACATTTTTGACTGTTCCATCCATGTTTTATTTCCTTTTGAAATGTAGATGTTAAGGTGACACAGTGGTTTAGCGATTAGCACTGTCGCCTTACAGCTAGGCATGGGCCGGTTTAAGATTCTGACGGTATAAGAACGGTTTCGCGGTATAGTGATTACTGCTCAGACATTTTTAAATGTCTGGGTAAAAAAAACAATCTTTTTTTCTCTTTTGAACACCGTATATTTTATTTTGAGAAACATTTAAACTATTTTGGAATGGTAAACATGTCAGGCTAAATGAATTGTTGACTTCAGCTGTCATCATTCGTTTGAAAAACTGATTTTTTTTACAATTTAAAACAGCATCTTTGGATATCTTAAAAAAAAAAGCGTAAATAAAAAATCGTACTCATACCTTAAGAACGGTATTGCAGAAAATGTTGACGATGTTAAAACCTTGACTTTTCTAAACCTCTGTATACTTTGAAAACGGTTATCGTCCCATGCCTACTCACAGCTAGAAGGTTGCTGGTTTGAGCCCCAGCTGGGTCAGTTGGCGCTTCTGTGTGGAATTTGCATGTTCACCCCATGTTGACTGGGTTTCCTCCTGGTGCTCCGGTTTCCCCCACAATCCAAAGACATGCGCTATACTGTAGGGGAATTGGGTAAGCTAAATTGTCCGTAGTGTATGTGTGTGAATGTGAGAGGGTGTGGGAGTTTCCCAGTACTGCGTTGCAGCTGGAAGGGCATCCGCTGTGTAAAACATATAAGTTGGTGGTTCATTCTACTGTGGTTGAATGAATAAAGGAACTAAGCTGAAGGAAAATGAAATTAAATGAAATGTAGGTGTTAACAACAGACTTCTCGCATATATAAATCTGATATACGGCAAAATATGCAGACTACATATGACAAACAAGTTCATATTTGTATTTTACATATGTAAAACATGTCATAAATGCTACAAATATTTTGAAATATTGAAGAAATGTCTGCTTTCGTATATTTTTTCCAACCATTGAAATTACAAATGTGTATGTTCAAATATATAGCTATATTTTAATAGATGTGTTTATATAATTAATTTGCACTTTCCCTTTTCCCCTTATTTCACATTCTATCAGATTTCTGTATGAGCTATAAAATAATATATTTCGATATATTTCTATATTTTTGTATTATTTTGGCTGTTTTGGTTGGTTGCTGTGTGAATGCTTAAGTTTCTGTGTATAAAATGCTAGAATGTTCTTGAATTTTTGGATTCCATTCTCATTTTCCAAATGGAATTTCTATGGTAGACGCCTTATATGGCTAAATGTGTGCTCTTGGTCTTAATAGTCTATATTGTAGTAATGCTAATTTATTTTAATTATTTGACTGTTCCATCCACATTTAATTTTTTTTTTATAATATAGGTGTTAACAACTGACTTCTTGCATATATAAATCTGATATATGGTAATATATGCAAATTACATATGACAAACAAGTTCATATTTGGATTTTACAAACAAATGTAAAACATGTCATATGTGCAACAAATATTTAGAAATATTGTAAAAATGTCTGCTTTCATAATTTTTTCCAACCATTGGAATAACAAATATGTATGTTCAAATATATTTGTGATAGATGTGTTTATATATGTGTTTACACACAATATTTTGAAATATGTTTATGTAAAATCCAAATATGAACTTGTATGTCATTTACATAATTTGCACTT
Source organism: Danio aesculapii (assembly GCF_903798145.1). Lineage (NCBI taxonomy): Eukaryota > Metazoa > Chordata > Actinopteri > Cypriniformes > Danionidae > Danio > Danio aesculapii. The sequence goes on from NC_079446.1 coordinate 22,282,110, forward strand.
TCCATTTTCCCCTTATTTCACATTGTATCAGATTTCTGTATGAGCTATAAAATCATTTATTTCAAAAGTCTGTATTGATATGCATGTTTTATTATTTGTGCTATTTTGGTTGGTTGCTGCGAGGATGCTTAAGTTTCTGTGAATAAAATGTTAGAATGCTCTTGAATTTTTTGATTTTATTCTGATTTTCTACATGGAATTTCAATGGTAGACACCATTCATATGGCAAATATGTGCTTTTGGTCTTAATAGTCTCAAACAATGTCCAGAAATACTTTTACAAATGGCTCTTGTATTCAGAAAAAGTAAACCAAATCACAGATTCCAGTCATTAAATATCATTTGTCATATAGTCTTGAAATTACTTTTTTACAGTAATGAATGCGAGTGTGTCTTGTTATTATGATGATGTGTACTCCATATGGAATAAGCATTTTCTGTACAACTTACACAAATTTAGCAAATACATTCTTTATAAGCTTCCTGTTGAAAAACAACACAATGGCTGCTTGAGAGTTGTAGCTTTAGACTAATGTATAGTTTGTCAAGATTACTCATATTCTTTTTGATGTAATTTATTAAAAAAAAAATAGACATGTGCAAAAACAGCACCACAGTGCGTCCACGTCCTGATGATGGCTAAACAATGACAAAAATATATATAGCCTAAGTACACAGATGATGTATTATGGATTTTATGTAGCAGATCTGAGCTCATTTGTACTTTACTGCCTCAGTACGCGAGCCATTAGCTGTGAAAGTAATTCAAACATAAGTTTCACCTCTGGTCATTCTGATCTGAAAGGTTTACAGTGGTGTCAAAACGGTAATAAAATCACTTAAGCATAATACGTTTAAGCCTATGTCTATTTTTTTAGTCCTCTGCAACAAAAAAGTTGGGGATAATGCATGAAATGATAGCAGTATTGGTTATATGCTGCATATATTTCTTTCTTCATCAGCTGATACTCAATATATTTCAGCCATTGATAAATATTTCATTATGCACGCTCATTTCCTGTCTCCCACTCAAGCCGAGAAGCTTTCTGTTTAGTAAATCAGGCCCTAATATTGTGCAGACATGATCTGAACATGGCTTTGACTGTGGCAGAGTTCTGTATTTACTTGGCTTCTTTGACTAGGCATGGTTTTAGGTGTAACCTCACTTAGCCACAGGATTATGTCTCTAAGCCCTTTAGAAGAATAATCTGGTCACATGAAGCCTGTGATTGGTCAACTTTGACCCAATGACTTGCCTCACTGTCTTGTGAACATAGCTAGTGAGTGCTAATCTGTTGGACTGTCTCTTTTCTTGAGAACAAACTGGATGTGCGTGGACTTCTGAAATCAGAGAACAATAGCTTTGGCTTTTCAGTTTTCGTCATCGTCTTCTTTTTAAAGTAAAGATGTACGCCTGAGATATTCAATCTCTGGAATACAGACTCTTTCAGGCAAAGGTAAGAACCATTGGAGAGAGCACGTCTTATAGTCAGTGGTCTGTGATCTCATGATCTCATCAAATGAGGCTTAGATAGAAAATGATAGCATAGCTGAGATTATCTTTTCATATGTGATGAGATTAAAAAAAGCTTCCGCTTTGAGTCGCATGTTTGTTGTTGATCTTAAAGGGATAGTTCGCTTAAAAATTTAAATTTAGTCATCTTTTACCCATCCTCACAAGTGATTCCAAATCTTTATGAGTTTCTTTATTCTTTTCTTTCTGTTGAACATGAAAGAAGCTATTTTGAAGGAAACTGGATAACTGAAACCACTTACTTTCAAAGTAAGAAAAACAAATACAATGGAAGTCAATAGTTACAGGTTTCCAACATATAAAAGAACTTCTGTTTTGAAAAAGTTAAGGGTGAATTGTCCTTTTAAATGTTAGTTTGGCTTCTACCGCCAATTTGAAAAAACCCCATCAGGGTTCATACGGTTATGGGAAACCTGGAAAAGTCATGGAATTTTGACATGGCATTTTTCAGGCCTGGAAAAATTTTAGAAAAACAGAAAAACCCTTAAGATTTTGGAAAAGTCATTGAAAATACATTTACATTTAGTCATTTAGCAGACTATTTTGTCCAAAGCGACTTAAGCTGCGGTCACACTAAAGATAGTGCTTGCAAAATTCTGTCGCACAGCACTTTGAAAAGGGGCGGGGCTAAAAATATGATTAAACATTAATAAAAGTGAGCGATTGCTCCATATTTTAAATTTCGTATTTTAAATTCTCTTCTATTGGTCTTACGCAATCACCTGATGTAATTTCGCAGGTAAGAATTCACCAAGCTTGAACTTTCGAATGCAGTGAAATGCGAAACTCGTCAAACGTGCTTGCGTTTCTGGTCTGCCACATTCGCATTCCTATGAATTAAAGTCTATGAAGCAAAACGTGTAGTGTAATTTCGGCTTTACAATAGAAGTAGTTTTACCTACTATTACCTACTATAACCTATCAAGATAATCTAAAATTAGTTTGACAAATATCTGTATACTGGAACGGAGGTTAGTTGTTTTTACTTCTTTTCCTTTCCTGGACAAAAACATGCTCTCACATTATCAGTGTCGTGTAAGCATCATCTTATTTACATAGTTATAGAAATAAATTGAAACTATTTCATATTTTATGATATGCTGTAATAAATTTAAACGTTTCTTATGATTTACCATGTATATGTAGACATTACACGAAACATTAGGTCATGAAAATTGACTTGAAATTCCTGGAAGAGTCATGGATTTTTTGTAGTAAAAATGGGTATAAACCCTGACATATGCGCACAAAACAAAATGAATACCTGTACCTCCTGATGATATATTCAGGTCTCGTAAAGCAAATTAATTAAGCTGTGCATGAAATCGAACATGACATTGTTACCTTTCATCCATGGCATCAGCAAATTAATTCCAAAGTTGTTTCAAAGTGTGAAAAAAATGGATTGGGTAAAACAAGAGCAACAAGGTGGCCAATAAATATAAACATCTATAAGGTCTTGTGTTAAGCAGATATCTTTTTTATTTAATTTAATTTAATTTTATTTTATTTTATTTCATTTCATTTCATTTCATTTCATTTCATTTCATTTCATTTCATTTCATTTCATTTTATTTTATTTTATTTTTTTTAACAGCTCATTACCTTTGAAGAGAAAAAGTACATACACTTAAGACATGAATTAATTACATCTTAATCCAGGTGAGAAAGGTGAAGTATCCCTGACCAAAACAGAGCTACTTACAGTCATCTAATGAGATGGCTCCTTATCGGTTTAATTATTTCCCAGTTGTAGCTGGCACGGTTTGATGGTTTTCAGCATGTGATATGAGTAGCATGTGCACAAATGTCCTTCATGTAACCACAAGTCAGTATATCGGAATGTTTTCAAATGTCCTTTTCCCACAGCTGATAAATCTTGGTGGGGGCTTGATAATGTGCCAAGTCATATTTGAGTTTGTACTGCTATAGGTGAGGAGTCGCTTTCCCTGAACAGCGTTTGGTCTCTGTCCAACATCAGACTGAAGCCTTGCAGCTCTGTGCAGAAACATCACAGTTTGAGCTCACTGAAGCTCCCTCTGGCCTTCTCTTTAGTTGAGGCTTGCTAAAGATGGTGTGCTGAGCTTTCAAACACTGCTATGAGCTGGTATGAGGATTTGTACACATCTTCTAGAAAAGAAAGGAGATTTCTAAAAGTAATATTTTGGATATTAGATTTTTCTCTGATATAAAGATATGAGAGTATGAGATAGTAAATGCCATGTTTATGCTTTAGTAGAAGAAACAGCATTAGCGATGGTATTTTGATTATTTTTTATGAATGAGTCCAGACATTTTAGTGAATGTGTTAACTTTTTAGGGCTGGGCGATTTAACCGAAATGTAATTGAAATCGACATTCAAAACCTATAATTGATCAACTTTTTCCAGGTCAATTTTTTTCCCCACCGTGTGTGGAGTCACGTGACCCGCTCTGTTAAGCCTTTAAGACGGCATATTTTCCATTACATTAAATGTATTATTTACATTAAGAAATTAGTTTTAATAAGATGCAAGAAATGCACTGTTTAATGTATTATTTACATGATATGCAAGAGTTATTTATTTAGAAGAGATACTGCTTATTTTCTACATTTAATATGAAAAATATTGAAAATCTTTTGTTTCCAAAGGTGCAAGTTATTTATTTATTCATGATGGTTCTAGGCAATGTGTGTTTTAATTTCAGTTGTTCAACTTTGATGTTTAATAAATAATCATAGATAGTAGATGGTGTGTGTTTCCTTAAATTGAAATCGATATACAGTTGAAATAAAAAAAAATTCTCACTTGTAAAATGTAAGCATATTTACTGTACAAAACTTGTCGTTGGACTATGGGCACAAAAAAATGTATATATGAAATAATCGTTCATTAGCTGTAATCGAGTCAAAATGTTAAATTAATCGAGATTTTGATTTTAGGCCAAATCACCCAGCCCTAATACTTTTCACTTTCTTGTAGTGTGTTTGTTTGGAGACTGGCTTACATGATGTCGATCAGAGTTTCTATGGCTTGGGCTTCAATTAGCTTGTTTTTGTATATTATTTTAAATGTGTTCCTAAGAAATGACTAATATTTGTTTTTTGATGAGGGCAGTACATTTTTTTGCCAGGGCTAGTAAAAATCTTGACCAAACTGGGCCACTGGAGAAAATACTTAGCGTTGAGCCATGTAAAATAAATTGCAGATTTAATTCAAGTTGGTCCTTACAAAGCTCTTACAAGTTTTACATTTAAATTGGTGAAACCTGCAAACTCCTATATTTTATTTACATTTATGTTTTATCTACTTGGAAAAAATACAGTGACTTTTAAATTAAAACAAAATCAGAGCAAATTAAATGAAAATAGCAATACGCTACATATCAAACCTTGAGGGCTGGTCAGAAAGATGTTTCTGAAAAGTCTCACAAAGTATACCTTCATTTAATCAAATATACAGTAATATTGATAATATTGCTACTTTTTTCCATTTTGTGCTTTTATTTGTTCCTGTAATGGCAAAAATAAAATTTGTAATATATAATATAGGTAATATAATATAATATATACCCCAGGGGTATGAATAATTTCAGGCTTGACTGTGTGTATATACTGTTAAGTGCAAAATTATTAGCCCTACTTTGCAATATACACGTACCTATAAACCCAGATATTTTTACTAAGTTGTATGTTGTACAGTGAATGGTGCTGATGGTTCATATTTGCCATTTAATATTCACAATTTATTTTAAAAAATGAAGAATTCTGTTTTATTTAATGTTATTCTAAGTACAGTTGAACTTAGAATTATTAGGCCCCCTGAATTATTAGCCCCCCAGTAAAGTTTTTCCCCAATTTCTGTTTAACGGAGAGAAGATTTTTTTTAACACATTTCTAAACATAATAGTTTAATAACTCATCTCTAATAACTGATTTCTTTTATTTTTGCCATGAGGACAGTAAATAATATTTGACTAGATGTTTTTAAAGACACTTCTATACAGCTTAAAGTGACATTTAAAGGCTTAACCAGGTTAATTAGGCTAACTAGGCAGGTTAGGTTAATTATTAGGCAAGTTATTGTATAATGATGGTTTGTTCTGTAGACCTATCGAAAAACAATAGCTTTAAGGGGCTAATAATTTTGACCCTAAAATGGTTTTTAAAAAATTTAAATAAAAATAATAGCCAAAATAAAACAAATAAGACTTTCTCCGAAAGAAAAAATTATTATCTGACATACAGTGAAAATTGGGAAATTCAAAAATCAAAATTTTAATTCACCTGCTGGATTAAAAAATTCAAAAGAGGTTTAATAATTCTGATTTCAACTGTATATAAAATCACGTTTGTAATTTTCAAAATGGGACATCTTCTATTATTTAAGCATTACAATTATTTAGATATTACTCAGGTACCACCCAGCCCTGATTTCTGCATCTGTTATATTTCTTAACGTTACACACTTTACAGCTGAGCAGAAACGTGTGTTCTTTGAATTGCTGCAGAAGTCAGCAATGAAGTTGCCAAAGGCTACACAATACCTCCATGGATTGTGATCAACTTCTCTGTCCTGAAACAGTGGGCCCTTGGCTGCGTTTCTGTCTGCTGTGTCTGTGAAGCACCTTCATAATTCCACCATTCATTCAGCATCGCATGGATCCTTGACACCAAGTGAGAACTTAATTTTACATAATGGCCATTTAAATACTCGTTTCGAAATTGTTTTATTCCAGCATGAAGGCCAAGCGTAGAACTTTGTGACATTTAAAACGCCCTCAATTAAATGTTGAAAGCCTCACATGTGCGTAGCATTTTGTGTCACTGTCATTTCATTTTTCTCTCCGATTTTAATGAGAGATTCTTCTGAAGAGCCCATTCGCTGATTAGAAGGCTCATTAGTAGCCGTGTGAGAAGAAGCCTGGAGCAGGAACTTGAGCATTGTGGGACAAAGAGGAGGTGGAACAGTACAGGAAGGCGTCAGTCAGTTTGATTAGGAAATGATAGTCATATTCAGCCTGATTTGATGTCACTGTTTAATGGCAGCAGATGGAAATAAATGAGAGTGTGTCTCTAGCTGTGAGAACCTGAGAATTGAAATGTGTCCTGAATATGTTTGTAGGCTAAGGTGACTCAGGAATTTATACTGACAAAATATATCTCTCTTGTGGTTTCCTTAGAAAATACATTAGGTAAATGTCGAGGAACCGCCATAATACTTTCGGGTGTAATGGGTTTTTGGATAGCAAACCTAGAAAACTTTATCCTCCATGGCTCATTCTCTCAATTTATTTATTTTTATTGTGTTGTGAAAAAAATAATGCTTCACATGATGTATAGCTGTAAAATCCATGACTTTGCTTAAGAGATACATTTGCAAGTGATTATATCATCAACTTCTAAAAAAAACAGTGTTGATGTTTCAGATACACACTAGTTTTGCCAATCTGAATAATGCAGTGCTAATGTGTATGTGTGTGTTTAAGTATGTTTAACTGGCAATAAGGGACTCAAAAAAATCTCCCCTACATTATCACAACACCACCGCCAGCCTGAACTCTTGTGAGCAAGGTTGCATCCATGCTTTCACGTTTATGCCAAATTCTCCTGACCATACTTCTGTTGTTTATTCACCTGTTTTCTGTAACCGTTTAAATTACCCTGTCAATCATCTTGTCACAGTTCATATCCTCCACATTTAAAATTTGTTTATAATTTGTAACAGCTATGAGCCAATCAGATTCAAGAACCTGACAGAACTGTTGAGTATACATCTATATTGACAAATATACGTGATATGACAAAAAAAAACAAACAAACTGAACCACATGTTAGTAAACCCATTAAATTAAAGGCAACATATTTATTTTTACCTTGTATGCCTAGAAATTGTGACATTTAGTTAAAATACAAAAATTCATAAACATTAATGGGCGACGTGGTGGCGCAGCAGGTAGTGCTGTCGCTTCACAGCAAGAAGGTTGCTGGTTCGAGCCTCGGCTGGTTCAGTTGGCGTTGCTGTGTGGAGTTTGCATGTTCTCCACACAGTCGTGTGGGTTTGCTCTGGGTGCTCCGGTTTCCCCCACAGTCCAAAGACATGTGGGTGGTACAGGTGAATTGGGTCGGCTAAATTGTCCGTAGTGTATGAGTGTGAATGAGTGTGCATGGATGTTTCCCATAGATGGGTTGCAGCTGGAAGGGCATCCGCTACGTAAAACATACGTAGTTGGCAGTTCATTCCGCTGTGGCGACCCCAGATTAATAAAGGGATTAAGCCAAAAAGAAAATGAATGAATGAATAAACATTAATACAGGGTGAGCCATTTATATATTGATACACCTTAATAAAATGGGAATGGTTGCTGATATTAGCGTCCTGTTTGTGGCACATTAGTATATGTGATAGGAATAGGAATAGGAAGAGGGTCATGTGACACATCAAACTTATTGGGAATTTCACAAGAAAAACAACGGTGTGCTTGGTTTTAACATAACTTTATTCTTTATTGAGTTATTTACAAGTTTCTGAACACTTATAAAATGTGTCAGTGCAACCCTCTTCTCCCACTCTTCACACAGTGATAGCAACACCGCAGGAGAAATGCCAGCACAAGCTTCTAGTATCCGTAGTTTCAGGTGCTGAACATCTTGTATTTTCACACTATAGAAAATTGCCTTCAGATGACCCCAAAGATAAAAGTCTAAGGGGGTCAGATCGGGAGACCTTCGGGGGCCATTCAACTGGCCCACGACGACCAATCCACTTTTCAGGAAACTGTTCATCTAGGAATGCTCGGACCTGACACCCATAATGTGGTGGTGCACCATCTTGCTGGAAAAACTTGTGCCAGCGTCAGTGCATAAAGAGGGAAACATATCATCATGTAGCAATTTTAAATATCGAGTGGCCTTGAGGTTTCCACTGATGAATAATGGCCCCACTATCTTTGTTGTCTATGGTGTGAAGATCATTAATATAACCTCATTTTTTGTTTACGTAATGATATACCCTATGAAATGTGTGAAGACTTGGACTATTTATTAACAAATGTAGTGTGTTTTCTACAAATGTAGTTTAGACATAGTAAGACTATTATGGATAGCAACTAGTACCCTGTTGAGTATCACGCTGCTGTTTCATGGCGCTGTGTAAACATTCTTTCTTCACTGTCTTGTACTGGATGTGGATCGGAGCAGCTGCCACGGTGATAATGTTGTCATGGCGAGAGCTCCTGCGGTGCCCTCCTGGCATCCTCTTCTCTTCAGCTGGAAATGTGCTTTTTTCCATGCCAAAAAGAAGTTCCGGTAAGTTTGTTTTTAGTGGCACCTATAGGAGCATCCTAAGCCTTGATTCTGGGTGCATGGAAAGATTTCCACTAGCTATTGGTGTTATTGGTTGGATAGTTCACCCAAAAATGAAAATTCTGTCATCATTTACTCACTATTTACTTGTTTTAAATCTATGTGTTTCTTTTATCTGTTGAACAATAAAAGAAGATATTTTGAAGAAAGATGAAAACCTGCAACCATTGACTTCCATAGTATTTGTTTTTCCTGCTATGGAAGTCAGTGTTTTTTTTAACAGCTTTCTTCAGAATATCTTTATATGTGTTCAACTGAAAATAGAAACTCATAAAGGTTGGAAATGACTTGAGTGTAATTAAATATTGAGTAGGCATGGACCGGTGTAAGATTCTGACGGTATGATAACCTTGGAAATAAATATCACGGTATCATGGTATTGTGATTACTGCTCTAAAATATTATTATTTTTAAATGTCTGGGTAAAAAAACAAAAACCTTTCCCCTTTGATCACAATATATTTTAATTTGGGAAACATTAAAAATATTTTGGAGCAGTAAACATGTCAGGCTAAATAATTCAAGAGTTCCCACTTAGATATGCTTGGCGTATAAAGCAGGTTTGGCATGCTGTCCCGGAAGAGAACCCTGAGCTCGGAGATATTTGAGCCCAGGGCTCCCGCCCGGTCGATAAGCATATCAGGAGATCCGAGATCAGGTAGGTCTCGAGAGCTCCCCTTTAGAAAAGGGAGGAAAAGGAGGAGATGGGGTGGAAGGGGGAATTCTTCCAAACGAAGATTGAACAGTAGGGAGAAAATTATCCATTTATAGTAAACTAGGATCACTCTGATTGGATTATTACTGATTACAGATGAGTGGCCAGACGTGCTCAATCATATCACGTGCTCCTCTCGAAATTAGTTTATGAAACTTCACTTCAAATGAATCATTGACTTTTGCTGTCTTCATTTGTTTCAAAAATAGATTTTTTTTTTTTACAATTTAAAACTGCATATTTGGATATCTTTTCTGCCAGAGACACTGATGTCCTGAAGAAAATAAATAAAAAATGTAAATAAAAAAATCATACTAATACCTTAGGAACGGTATAGCAGAAAATTGTGATGGTTTTAAAACCTTGATTTTTTCAAACCGCGGTATACCTTAAACATGGTTATTGTCCCATGCCTAATATTGAGTAAACTTTCATTTTGTCGACAAACTAACCATTTTAAATGATCTTTTAATCCTTCCCATGTTTCATTATCGAGAGATAGAATCTAGGATGAGTCGATAAGCTTCTCTTCATTTGGCATCTGACAATTTACCTCATAATAAGGTTTTGTTAATATACAGTCACATTGTAATGATCATTGTACTTCTGTATATGTGTTTTTCTGGGTATTTGAATTGCTGGCAATGAAGTGTCATGTTTGATTCTTAGATCGTCTACATTATGACACATTTGTGCCAACAAAGCACAGATATGATGTACTGCAGAGATATCCGACACCAGTGAATATGGTGGGCTCTGCTAACAGGATAAACTCCAGCACTCATTTCATTTGCTGCTGGTTGAATGGCACTGCTTCAGAATGCTGGGTGCTGTGGTTTACTTATAGTATGATATTTTCCTAAGTGGTCTGGTTCTTGGCGATCCTGATAATGCAAATGATGTCCTCGGGATTTAGAGTAATGCTTGCAGGGAATTCTCCGAGATTATTTTCCCCCAAAGGTTTGCACTGGATTGAAGAGAGATAGAGAGAGAGAGGGAAAAAAGATATTGGCATTGTGGAATTCTTTCAATGTGAAAAAAAAAAAAGATTTCTGAATTCCAATTTGTTAATGAATTTGTGAAAATCCCTTGTCCACTATCCACTGTTTGTTCAATCTTTTGTTTTTGTAATAAATATCATGATTTGGCTATACTATGCACTGTAAAACATGGCCGTGATTTCAACAGTAAAAAACTGTAAAAAGGCTAGAGTAAAAATCTGTAACCTGGTTAACAGTATGTTTTCTTAATATATACAGCAAATAACCGTAAATTGACTTTCCCAGAATTCCCAGAATGGCACATAATTTTTTATGCTTTTTGTTGACATTACTATGGATCTTTTTAGTTGTTTCCCCATCAGTTATGTACGTTAGAGGTTTATGTTACATCTAATGTTGATAAACAATATAAAACTTTATGCGTGTTACCATACTGGTGTTTAGTAGCTGTGTGAAGGACACCGAGCACCTTCTATATATTGATACACTTTTCTGCTTGAGGAAAAAGTTGTGGTTCACAGCAATGGTTCACTATGTAACTTTCTCATCACCACCTCCATATGGCTGTGTTAAAATGTCTATCTGTGTAACAAAAGATGTGAAGATGTTGGTAATTCAAAATATAGACAAATACATTTATAAATGAATGAAATACAGTAGTTTACTGTAAAAATTTGAAATTATTTTTACGGTTTCTACCGTATTTTTAACAGTAAAATACTGGCAACCACAGCTGCTGTTTTTTTAACTGTAAATTTTACTGATTTATTTTTTACAGTGTGATCTGTAGAAATTCTCAATTCTGATTGGCTGGAAAATGTGCTGCAAAATTGCGTAATGCGCAGGTAGTTCCAATCAATTTTGATCACAACTCAAATATGTCGAAAAATTTTTTTTCGAAGAGGTAGCTAACACAGCCTGTCATGATTTTACGGTGCGATCCTGGATTAACATTTTTCGAAAATGAAATCCATACCTATTCCCTACCCCTGAACCCAACCATACTGTAAATTATTTCCAAAATCGGAGGAGAATAATAGTTGGATATCATTTTAAAATTCAAAGCATTTTTTTTAAATATGTGTCAAAATAAGGTTTGTCACCAAAAATCATTCTGCTAGCTGAAACCGAAAAAGTTCTGGCCAAATTAACACTGAAAATCACCCCAGAGTGATTGAAACATCCTCAACAGTGCATAAGGGTTAAGACAACTTAACAATTCTAGATCAAAATGAGTTCACTCACTTTTTAAGTAAGGAAACTAATCGCATTTTACAGTGAACCAAAACTTAAACCAATACTCTTTCTTTCTTTGTTTCATTCATTCGTTTGTTTACTTATTCCTGTTACACATTTAGCTGTCCAATTTTTAGTGCATCACTATTGTGTTTGTTTTCTAAATTGTCTAGCTCGTTGTCCAGTCATGCTTTAGTAAATGGGTTGGGCTGTTTTGACTGTATGGACAAGGGCAGGATGCAATATTGATTAAAAATTCTCTGCAGCGTTTTCCTTGCAGAAGAGAATGAGCACCCATTAGCCCTCTGGAGCAGGTTAAATGGCCTTCCAATGCTCTATGAATTACATTTAACTCCTTACAGGTTCTTCCAGTGTGACTGCATTATGTCCAATGATAAGAATTAGGTTGAATGAACGACTGAATTCAAGCAGCACACTGGGATACAAGCGCAGCTCCATAACCTGTTTTAAATGAGTTATTTCTCATCATCCGGTAATTTCCATAATGAAGACAGTGTGACATTTTGCAAATCATATTAATTTCTGTCTGACCAATAATGCCAGACTGCAGCTGAAAGCATTGCACTCTGGGTTAACGAAGGCAGACAGAAGGGAAGAAAAATACATCTTCCAGTAAGCATCGAAACGTGCACTGCAAACCAGGCTAAGGAGCTTTAAAAATTGGTTTCTGTTGTAAATTTCCTGATGAAATTGTGCGCATTCAATAAGCTGTATCTCTGCATTCATCTCATCGCATTGCTCTCTTGATGTTGATTCAACAGAATTCAATAAAACACAGCAGCAGGCAGAGCCACTGAGCAGAAATTAGATTTAATTGAGACAGTCGTGTGTTCTCCGCTTTCTCCTTCTCTTGCTTCTTTGCAGGTTTTGGAAGCTTTTGCTAGCAGTGTAGTAGGGCTGCACGATATTGTAAAATCTGACATCTTGATATTTCGTTTTTTCTGCGATATAACCATTTTCATCAGATGAATTGAAAAGCTCTATTCGGAAACATTTCATTCATTTAGATTGTGATGATCAAGTCTTTTTCTATGCAGTGTGTTGGCATAAATTATAAGCATATATAAATACACCAGAGCGATGATAAAAGTTAAATAAACAATGCTTTGTGGTTATATGCAGAGTTTAACAGTATTCTGGTACAATCAAACAAACAAAAAAGCATGGTCATCATTGTATAAATATATTTTTTAAAAATGTTAATAATATTTAATAATGTCTTTTCATCTTTAATAAATAATCCAATCATTCAATGTAACTATTGCGGATACACACATTGCGATATCGATGCTCAAACGAAATATTGTGTGGCCCTAAAATGTAAAAAAATCATTTTAGCATCGATATTGCAATGTGTGTATCCACAACTGTCACATCGCAAAGATCTGCAATGCTAAATTGGGATTATTTGACCAGGAGCCACAGTTCAGAGTTCTACCACAGTTCTACCATAATGAAGCAAATGTTTAGAATTTACATGTTTTAAAGAAATATAACTATGAGCATATCAAGAGTTAAAAGCATTCAGACTGTTTAATATTTTAATAAAAATGTTATTGAATTATTTATACAATGAAGATGCCATGTAGTGCTATTTTACATTTGATGATTCAGTAGAGTATATGCATTGGTATGCAGAAGAACTTTTCATTTTTCAGTAACCGGAGTTAATCGCTTCCGGTCAACTGTATGCCGTTACAAAATCTGCACGTTTAAGGTCTGTTTTCTTTAAAAATCAACTATCCTTACTGCCTGATTGTTAAACGATATAAAGTTGGTCTCATAATGTACAAGAAGCTCTGCATTAAATTACATTTTCCTGCGCCATGTCTTTAAAATTTGTATTCTCAATGGATTTTTTCCACTAGCCTGCTGATCCTGACGGGCATGTGCATGTAAACTGCTTTTTATCTCACTTTGTGCTTGAACAACTAAATGAATGCTGATGTCTATTTAACCGATTGCATTTTAATTACATTACAACATTTATGCTGTAAAAAGAACTGTATAAAATTTTAAAAAGTCACATTAACCATTCACTTGAACTTTATAGGTATTGGAAGAAACACTTGCTGGCATGTACCTTATTTTTGTACCTGATTTTTTACCAATTAGAGCAATTTAAGTCATCAAATTTTTTTCATGTGATATTGTCACAGAAACTGTTGCGTCAAGCGATATTATTGTCATTTTGAGATCCTTTTAGGATTATATAATGATTATGTAATAGCATAAAAATGAAAATAGCCATTAACTCTTTAAAATACTTACTAGATCTGCACAATATATTGTTTCAGCATTGATATCACTCATTGGCAATAGTCACATCGCAAAGATATGTAATGTCCAGTCTGAATTATAGTTGACCTGTAGCTACAGAATTGTATTTAATCACTGTATTTATATGGAATTCATATGATTTATGCAACAACAAAAAACTATTCTTGCTTAGAATTTTTGACTTGTTTCTAGTCCAAATATCTACATTTCAAAGTAAAAATGATTATTTCACTTACCCTACTGGCAGATAGTTTACTTAAAATACACAAAAAAAACCTCATTATTTTTCACTTATTTCTTCTGACAGTGAAAAGTAAACACTATGTTTACTTGATCTGAGAATGTTTTTTTGATATTTGGACTGTAAACAAAACAAAACAAAGTCAGAAAGCACTCATTTTGCATTGTGATTATTCAATTTCTGTACCCAAATACTGCTAGACTCCCTAGAAAACCGTCAAATAGAGCTATTTAAAACCATCCTCTGAAACTGTAATCATATCACAATATTTATCACAGAAAAATAAAATATCGCAATATAAGATTTTTCCAATATCACGAAGCCCTAATTGTTAGCAATCTTAAGGTTATTTAGATTCTGTCATTTGATGTTAAAATGTTATCTGACCTATTATATATACTATTAAATGTCCTATTAGGTAAATGTCCAATTATAAACTTTGACACCAGTAAGGTAAAATGGCTTTAACGTTATTTGTGAAATTGTAAATATTGCAAAAGCAAAAATTATTGAGGTCATCTCCAAGTATTGAACGATGCGTTGATATATTGATTATTGTGACAGGCCTATTACTTGCTTAAGTTTCATACACTGTAAAACCCAATAAGTTAACTATTTGAGGAAACTGATTGCAACAAACCATTCAAGTTAAAAAACGAATCCTAATGAGTACTGTGAACTTAATCCATTTGAGTAAATGAAGCAATCTGAGCACAGTAAAACCCAATAAATAAAGAGAACTCAAACCAACTGAGTACTGTAAAACCCAATAAGTGAAGGCAACTCAAGCCATTTGATAAAGCTGACTGTTGAGGTTTACAGTGCACTGAAAAAAATTATTCAAAGATGATTCCTTGGATTTACTAAATTTTTTTTTACGTTAAGTGGTTGTAAACAATTTATTTGGGCTGAATTTAAACAAACAAATTAAGTTGAACTTTATTAAATTTAATTTGTTTGTTTAAATTCAACACAAATACATTTTTTGCAACAGTTTTGCATGCAACACTTTTTTTAGTGTGTTGGGGTTTCATTGGGAAAACTTAATTGTTTTATGTTCAGTCCACTTAAATTTGAAAAATACATAACTGGTTCCACACAATTCCTTCATGTTGTCCCAACACAAATCGATTAAGTTAACATAATCATTTTTAAAAATTTGAGTGGATTGAACAAAAAAAAGTTCCATAAAAAACTTATGAATTATGTTATTTCAGCTTATTTTAAATAAGCAGTTTAAACATGGTCAATTTTTGTGTATTTTTCTTGCCATTACTACACTGTAAAACCCAAAAAGTTAAGGTAACTAATGAATACTGTGAACTTGATCCATTTGAGTAAACGTAGCAATTTTAGCACAGGAAAACCCCCAAAATGAAGAGAACTCAAAC
Source organism: Danio aesculapii (assembly GCF_903798145.1). Classification (NCBI taxonomy): domain Eukaryota; kingdom Metazoa; phylum Chordata; class Actinopteri; order Cypriniformes; family Danionidae; genus Danio; species Danio aesculapii. The sequence continues at coordinate 22,297,874 of NC_079446.1, forward strand.
CAACTGAGTACTGTAAAACCCAATAAGTTAAGGCAACTCAAACCGTTTGAGGAAACCGATTGCTACAAACCATTTGAGTTACTAACCATTTGAGTAAACTAATCTAAATGAGTACTGTGAACTTGAGGTATTTAAATAACTCATTACTTTCAACACTGAGTTCAAAATTATTTTATTTGATAAAGTTGACTGTTGGGTTTTATAGTGTATGAGTGCATAAAGTTGGAACATATACACTGTTAACCTATCAAGCTTCATCTGCCGCTACTTACCTGTACTTTCCCAATTTTTTGTAGCTGTAACGGATTTTGAATTTGAATGTTGACTGTTGTAATGTATTTTGAGTAATTCCTTCTGGACTCAGATTGCATATTAGAGAAAAGGGTGGAGCTCAGACATTTCTGGTTGAGCAGTAATGACAGCGGTAGACTGAGTGTGTGTACAGTTTTGTGTGTTTGTTGTGCAGTTTGATACAGTGCTGAAATCCACACCACACTGAAACACTGCCAGACATTGATCAAGAATAACCTGTTCTTCTGCAGATCTTTTTCAGGTTGGCAGTTTGAAGGTTGACTTATGGCTTGGATTGAACATATATTTGGTTTACAAATATGCACATATGTAAACATCATTTTTTTATTGTCTATCAACAGTATCAAGTGAAACTTAATACCTGAATACGAGTAAAACCTGAATAGTTTAATGTAAAAGTGCTGTAATCTATCTGTTTATCTACTTGCCTGGGGTTATATGTGGCATATTGTAGTGTTTACATGCTGTTTTACTGATGATGTTTCTTTGGTTTCAATTCTGAGTGATTACGCGAGTTCTTCTTTTGCGTTCATTTCATGCGATAACCACTGATAAAGAGGACAGAATGATGCTGTTCACTCATGCTCCTCTGCTGTTTAAAGGAAGAACAGATAAAGTGAGCTGTCGTTCTACATCAAAGAGCGTCAAAACAGCATTTGTTGTCTAAATTTTTTGAGAGATATGAAAGTTTGGAAGAGAGGATTTTTTTGGTATGGAAGTTAACAAAACACCAAGCTTATTGTGATTATTGGTTGCAAGGTGAGCTATATATTGTCTACTGAAGTTTTATTCATACATAAACTGAAAGAGCATAGACTAAAACAGAGATTCTCAACTAATGAACCTCTGCGATTCTGCAGGTGGGCCACGAGAATTAAATTAGCCCTCAATATTATACTATAATTTTTGGATTTCATTATGAATATGCTATATTAAAATAATCAAAGTAATGCACTTTCTCCTGTTCTCTGATTACTTCAAACTGCAAAAACAGCCTCATGGTCATGTCTGCAACTATGCAAGTTTGTTTATTCATTCATTCATTTTCTTTTTTAGCTAAGTCCCTTTATTAATCTGGGGTCGCCACAGCGGAATGAACACCTATACACTCTCATTCACACACATACACTTCGGACAATTTTAGCTTACCCAATTCACCTAAACCACATGTCTTTGGACTTGTGGGGAAAACCGGAGGAAACGCGGGGAGAACATGCAAACTCCACACAGAAATGCAAACTGACCCAGCCAAGGCTTGAACCAGTGACCTTCTTGCTGTGAGGTGACAGCACTACCTATTACCCGCAAGTTTGTTTATTCACAAACTATAAGTGAAGTGAAAGTCTTTTTGTGTATTTCTGTGTGAACTATTTAATATATCTGCATAGTTGTGCAAATGGATGTCCTGTGGGTGTTTTATAGCAGACTCAGCGAGGATCAATGGTGTTTCTGCAATAGAATGTAAAATAAACTTGCATATGAACTTCAGACACGCTCTGGCGGAGCTGTTCACTGTTCCTGTCAGCGATCAACCCAATAGTATCCAGCTGCAAAGTCAACCGCCATCAGATCAACGCGTTTCAAAAGATTTAGAGTGTTTTACTGTATTGTACATTTGTCTATATATTTAGTAGATATTTAATAGCAGATTTTCAGATAGTAGATATAGTTAATATTAAAGCCGCTCTTTGAAATTGTGTACGTTTTATATATATATATATATATATATATATATATATATATATATATATATATATATATATATATATATTTCTGTTTAAGTGAGAGAAGATTTTTTCAACACATTTCTGAACATAATAGTTTTAATAACTCTAATAACTATAATAATCTCTAATAATCTCTAATAACTCATTTATTTTATCTTTGCCATGATGACAGTAAATAATATTTGACTAGATATTTTTCAAGACACTTCTATACAGCTTAAAGTGACATTTAAAGGCTAAACTAGGTTAATTAGGTTAACTAGGCAGGTTAGGGTAATTAGGCAAGTTATTGTATAACAATGTTTTTTTCTGTAGACTATCGAAAAAATACAGTATATAGCTTAAAGGGGCAAATAGTTTTGACCTTAAAATGGTTTTAAAAAAATTAAAAACTGCTTTTATTCTAGCCGAAATAAAACAAATAAACTTTCTCCAGAAGAAAAAAAATGATCAGACATACTGTGAAAATTTCCTTGCTCTGTTAAACATCATTTGGGAAATATTTATAAAAGAAAAAAAATTCAAAGGGGTTCAATTCAATTCTAACTCTGACTTCAACTGTAAAGGTTTAAATGATCATTTCATACAAAGATTTTAGAGAAAATGTCAAACAGGGGGGCTCTCAAAACATTTATCACAGAAAAAAGTGGGCCCCAAAGTGAGAAAGGTTGAGAACCCCTGGACTAAAAGATCAATCTGGGGGGTGTTGGTTCATTAATATTAAGAATAACTTAATGTTAATGAACCAACACCCTCCACCTTGTTAGTTGGTCACACTCAAGGCATCCTTGGTGTACAGTATATGTCTTTCAGTTGAATCCAATCAGAGTTTTAGGGCAAAATTATCTTGCCCTATTCCATGTCTACAATAGCAGTGGTTGGCTGATTTCTGTCAGCAACCCAAAAGAAGTCTAATAAAATGCATCCATCCATAATAAAAGGTGGCTCTGGGCAGGACTGCATTTTTCTATATCAGAACAAAGGCGGAAACGCAGCGTGTATGACGCAATCATGTACAGTCGATGCCACTAAATGCACTAAATGTGCAACCTAAAAGAAGATGATGGACAGCGGTCACCGGAAGTTAGGCAAAATTATTTCTAAAGTTCTTTATATGGAAATGTTCCTTTAAAAATTTGACTGAAAGAAGAAAATCATAGATGTAGTATGCCCTGAGGGTGAGCAAATCTGAGAGAATTTTCATTTCTTGATGAACTAACCCCTTTTGTGTCCTTGCTACACAATATATATATATATATATATATATATATATATATATATATATATATATATATATATATATATATATATATATATATATTTAGTTTTAATGAATCAACATTTCCATATTAATCTTTTAGTCATTGCTGTTTCAGTTGATGTGTGAATAGAAGTTCACTAGATAATATATAGCTCATCTTGCAACAGTAATCACAGTAAGCTTTATGTTTTGTTGATTTACAAAGCACCAATTTACTAATATTCCAAACCAACAAATAAATTTCAAACATATAAAGCACCAAATTGGCATATTAAAATGTTTTCAGAAGCATAGTGTGCAGTCTGGAGAAATCATTACAAATATTTAAAAAAAATAATTATACACCGTTGTTAAATTTATGGCGACGCGGTGGCGCAGTAGGTAGTGCTGTCACCTCACAGCAAGAAGGTCGCTGGTTCGAGCCCTTCCTGGGTCAGTTGGCATTTCTGTGTGGAGTTTGCATGTTCTCCCCGCGCTCGTGTGGGTTTCCTCTGGGTGCTCCCGTTTCCCCCACAAGTCCAAAGACATTCATAGGTGAATTGGGTAAGCTAAATTCTCTGTAGCGTATGTGTTTGAATGAGTGTGAATAAATAATTCCCAGTGATGGGTTGCGGCTGGAAGGGCATCCGCCGCGTAAGAACGTGCTGCATAAGTTGGTGGTGTATTCCACTGTCGCGACCCCAGATTAATAAAGGGACTAAGCCGAAAAAATGAATGAATGAGTGTTAAATTTATTTTACTGATTTAAATTCACATTTACACGTTTATTTACACAAAATCACATTTAAAAGCACATTTACAGTCATCTACTTCCTACATCCTTGATTCTATTGAAAGCTCAGGCTTTTAAGTTGCACTGAAATTATAATTATAATTTAATTAACATAATAATTTGCTTAAAGTACATACCAGTCATATGGCACTGAGTTCCAGTACCCAACCCTAACATCCACTTGATAACAAAGTACCATTTTGACATTCCAGCTAGGGAATGTAAGATTAAAATGTAAATCCTCCCACTGACCTAATGCTTTAAGAATTGCATAAAGTACTTTGCCTGATGTATATATCTTATATAAACTGGCTTATATAGTCAAAGAATGACCACATTTACAATAAATGGACACATTTTTTTCTTTTCTTTTTTATTAGCGACTGTGGTTTTTCTCTCATTTACAGACCAAACATCTAAGCTGTGTATCTAGCCATATAAATGACCATTAGGCAAAAAAAGAGCAACTCTTCCATGAATTATGTGTCCTTTGCTTTATTTAAAGCCTTTTTCCACGAATTCATCAAAATCAAGAAAGCGATTAACTTTACAATTACTTTTCTTGGCTAAAACCTAAGAGAGCTGTGCCAGTCTCAATGTATGGTCTGTTTTCCTTAAATGCACTTCACTGACTTTAATCAGGAGTAGTTTGGCGTTCCCCGCCGTATGAGTGTGAGTGTCTGTGGGCTGGATGTATATTTTGGTGTAACCACACATAGTGAATGTAAAGACTCTGACCTCGCTCATTCATCATGTGCTTATAGTGTTGATTTTGCTGTCTTTTATGCAATTAGAATACGATTAACTCCTTTCCTTCTTTGTTATGAAAGTAGCGGTTTAAAAAAAGAGAGGTGAGGAGAAAGAAGAGAAGACGGATGCGCATTTATTCTTGCCTATCCTGCTTTATATCTTCTAAAGGAGTATTTATTTCATATAACTACAGCAATAATTTTTGCCTATTTTTTAAAACCGTCAGATGAATTGAAGTGATTTTGCGGACGGATATGATTCTGCAAACGTGGTCGATAGACCTTATCAAACCTTGGAACATTTATTCAATAGCTCAACGGTAGACATAAGGCATATCTTCTTTCGTTTTCCCTTTAGTTTCTGCTTTCATATGTTACAGTAATACCTGTGCTGTCAATATTGAATAATCAGGAAGCCGCAACATGGCTCCAGACTAACTTTATTTTTAATGCCTTGGCATGAACTACAGTGGGGATAAAAAAAAATTGAGAGTATAATAATTTTAAAATAAATCCGTTTTATAAATTTCTACCTCACTGTGTAGTCCAATTTTCAATTATTATATCATAAAGAGCAGCTTTAAGTAGGGCGGGGTGATATTGCAACAAAAAAAATAATTACAAAATCTTGTTTCATATCATTCGATATCGATAATTATTGAATATTTTTAAGAATACATTTAGGAATATTACAATTTTTTTATTTATTTAACCACTTTATTTTAATTTACCTACATCACTAAGGCAAATAGTTTAATAGTTAAAAAAACTAATATATTTAAATAAAATATCTGATCTCTTTATAATAAAATAAACAGAAGTGTTAAAGAGACTCTTAAACTTGATAAACAAAATGTGTTAATTAAATTTCAAAGTGTGTGCAATGGTAAAGATAGATCAACATCTGTAAGGTGTCAATAATAATTATACAGTAAACTTTAAACTCTGTAAACAAAACAAATTGTCATAATCAAATCTGAGCTTTCAAGTAAAGGAACTAACCATCATTATTCAAACACATATTGCAACATTACAAATTGTGAAGTTGAATAACTACAATACTCCTATGCTAAAAACTCTTTCAGATGGGGATCTAGTGGCTGGGATGCACAAGAAAAGAATCCAAAAAGCCATGGTGACGTCCTTTTTATTTACAATCTCCTCACTGCTGCTATACTGCACTAATTTTCATGTGTGTTGTTATTCTGACCTGAAGTGACAAGCGTGAGCATATGCTTTGTGCTTGTCTGAGGTAATTAGTCTGCCGTTGTTACTGAAATGTGTATAATCCATACAAAGTGTGAAGCAAATTGGTTAGTGGAGCATTCGTAAAAGACCAGATGTTTTTCAAGTAGGTGTACCTGGAAAATAGTTATGTGCACGCCGCTTGCACACCTTGTGCACACTGCTCCCTTGTGCACGTTGTGCGCGCGCCTCCATTGGAAATAACAAACTGACACCCTAAACTTATTGACATTGCTACCAAGGCGTGTGCTCAGCAGCCATATTTTAATAAAACTATAGCGCTTCATACTGAAACTACATGCAAAACTTTTTTTTATTATCTATATTGACAATGGTCTTTGGTCAATAAATACCGATATCAATTTTATCGCCCAGTCCTAGCTTTAAGTATATTTCATATTTCCTCAAGCACCGAAAAAAACTTAGTGAGATATTTGAAAGAGAACCTGATTAGAAAATACTTGAAAGTAAGGCAAGGCAAGTTTATTTATACAGCACATTTCATACACAGTGGCAATTCAAAGTGCTTTGCATAACAGGAACTTAAGAGACAAGTATAAGAAAAAAAAAACAATCACAAAAATGATTAAAAACAGATAAAACATTAAATGTGTTAAAACAGGTTATAAAAGAATGAAAAAGAAGAGAAAAACATAATAGTGCAATCTGTCGGACGTAGCACAGTGTTCATTCAGTAAAGGCACAGCTAACCAGATGTGTTTTCAGTCTTGATTTAATTGTGCCTAATGTTGGAGCACATCTGATTATTTCTGGAAGCTGATTCCAGCAGCGGGGGCATAGCAGCTGAAAGCCGATTCACCCTGCTTTGACTGAACTCTTGGAATTTCTAGTTTGTATGATCCTAAAGATCTGTTAGGTTTGTATTCAGTGAGCATATCTGTAATGTATTTGCAAAGTATAACCACAACAGAGTGAAACTTGATCACTTGCATGTGTTTTAAAGGCTTTTCAAAAGAGCTAAAATCATTCAGGCACAATAACGTACAACATTTGTAAGTTTAATGAAGAATAAATATGCTGAATTATTAATAGAATGACAACTATACAGTGTTGAAAACTGTTTGACTCTTAGGGAAAACTGCAAAACATGCTTTTCTTGCTGTGTTGTAATTATTCTTGCTTGCAATTTGTTTATTTTTTTAAACATGATTCACACCTTACAAAATCCAACCAATTAATCTAAATTAGTGATTTTTTTTTCTCGACGAATAGAGCTATACAAGCTATCTGGTGAAATTGTATTCGTATCACAATATATATCACAGAAAAACAAAATATTGCAATGTTAGATTTTTTCAATATCGTAAAGCCCTACTTGAATGAGGGAATATTTAAATAATGAAATGGGCTGTCTAGAGTCCTGAACTAAACCCAACTGAAAATCTGTGAAGATACTTTGGAAGCAAAGTTATGTCTAAGATAATGGAACCAGCATGACCTCTAACAAAATGTTGTCACCCTAGCACACACAAAAATAGGTTGCAAAGTGTGACCATTTAGTCTGTTTGAAATCCTGCAGAAAAATTGCTTACATTTTGCTGATGAAAACTGTGCCACACACACATATGCAAATCTAACACAGCAACCTATAGAGATTTCTGCTGATTTAAGGTCTCTGTCCCACTTCCTTTCCTGTCACCCCTTCTGTAATTTATCATGACCACATCCCCTAGCCTTTCATACCTGTTCTATCATCTCATGTTCTTTTATCTCTCATTTTTATCCTTTTCCTATAACGTCCTCTTTCTCCTCACCTTACCCTCTTTAGTATAAACCTTGCGTGCTATAAATACATTTTTGCTGACTTTGTGATCAAGTGCAGTTACACACACTAGCTGATGTGTACCACAAAGCCGAGAGTTGTACCAAAAGACTTTGTCAAAGAGGAAGATATTTTTTTAAATATTACTGTATATATTGAAACTGACAGAAAATGCAAGGACGGAGTGGATCGTTTGTTGATAGCATCAGTGCATATGTTAGAAATTTAACATTAACTTGATACAACGTTAAAAGCCATTTATTTTATATTGGAAATTATAGGTGTATGGTGCAAGAAATTTTCCAGTACATGATTGCGGTTGTGATGGTTTAAAACATATGCTGGATAAGTTGGCGGTTCATTCTGCTGTGGCAACCCTTGATAAATAAAGGGACTAAGCTGAAGGAAAATCAATGAATGCATGAAGATGCAAGAAAAATCCAAGCAGTTTTTAACAATTTGCTTATTTATTATGCAACTATGTTCCACGTTTGTTTATTAATAGTTTTTTAATGTTCTCTCAAATTGGTTTTGAAAAAACTGTGATATTGTCTAAAAAAGTAATTCTAAAAGTTGATTGGATTAAATTTACCTAAGAAATAAAATATAATATTTGCGCATACTTGGTATACAGTAATATGTCTTCTTTAGTATCCAAGAAGATTAGTTCAACTTATATGTTTTTGCTCGTCCAACCTTTTATTAATCGCCACTTGTGTGGTGTTGTAGCATTGTCCGAAATGAATACCATGGATAAAACAGAATCTGCAAATAAAATCATTTCATTTGGCCCTGCTTATAGAATTCAGCTTACAGTACAGAATACAATAGCTCTACTGGCATTGTCCTCATTATTGTATAATGAATCATTTGTATGTCATAGAACTGAAGAGATATGAAATCAAATACATACAAATCTGTTAATTAAAGGTCTATCTCAAGTTTTTTTTTATAATGTTCACACTTTAGGATTCAAAACATTATACATAAATCACAAACACATTCACATTCTATAACCGTTTAAAAGCTGAAAGTACAAGCAAATGCTCAATACAAGCGCTTTGCGTATCTGTGTCTGTCAATTGGCACCAATTCAAATTGTGTATGTTTTGTTTGCCTGATGTCAGTTTTGTTATACATGAGTTATTTTAGAATATACTATAAATCACAGCACATTCCAGATTAAAGAGTCTTCAGCTTTACAAAATCTGGTACATGCCACAAACATACAGTACTGTTTAATTAATAAATAAATGCATTTTCCAGGCTGAATGTATTGATTGAAATTTCAGTAAGCCTGCTAATGCATCTGATTGAAATGGTGAGCACAAATGCTTTTTACACATTCAAGACCAATATATGGAAAAAATCAGATGCAGTTTTGCCAGATGACATTTATATCCATTATTAATAGCCTATTTAAATTTTCTGGTAGGCTGTAGCACTACCTTATAATACACGGAATATACTTATTTGTCCTATTTGTGTTAATTAGATCTGATCAGATTTAATTAATTTAAAAAATGTTATATTTTTTTAGCCTATATAGGCTTTTAAATGATATTTTATTCATTTATTTAAACTATAATAAATTAAATTACAACATATTTTACCATTCATTTTGGCAGAATTAATTTTTTTTTCGAAATGTTTTCAGTTTATTGATAACTAATCAAAGAACATTTAACTGAGCTCTGTGAAAAGTTTTGTATGGCCTACAGTCAAAAATGTAGAATTAGAGCCATGGCTGTGACAAGTTGGCAATACTGTGTCTAAAATGAAACAATTTCTCTTATCAAAAAACAATAAACACAACTATCCCAGGCACAGTATTGTAATTAGATTTTAGCAAATATGTACAAATATGTCCACCTTCCAACAGCCACCCGTGGGCGTCGAGTCGTCTGCCTTCAGAACTGACCCCACTAAGAATGTATTTCCTGAGTCAGAGAATTTCCCTGAGTGCTACGGCTAACCGCAGTTAGTCATGGCATTCTGTTCCCTAAGACGTGCGTTTCTAAAGGCCACATCTGTAATTATTGTCATTTTCGTGTGTACAATGCAAAGTACTTCACCAGTTCATTTTTAAACATTTTAGCACACTCTAAAAAAGGCTGGGTTGTATTAAGCCAATGTTGGGTTAGATATGGTCACGCGAGTTCGATTCCTGGCTCGAGGTCCTATGTCGATCCTTTTCCTCACTCTGCTCCCCAACCTTTCCTGTGAATACTCTCTACTGTCCTGTCCATTAAAGGTGAAACCCCCCCAAAAATAAAATATGTAATTGAAATGTTATTGAAAAACATTAACCCAACAGTCGGGGTTGCCCATATTTGAGCCAACTAGGGCATTTTTTGGAGTGCAAGAAATCAAATAAATACCCTACAAGTAAAGTCTGATATTCTGTAACTGTGCAGTCACAATATTATAACCCTTTAAAACAAAAAATAACATCTTACATCTAGGGATGCCACGGTTCACCGATTTCACTATTAACCGCGATTTAATTCATCATGGTTAATTAATCATAAAGGCTTCTCAACACTTCGTTTCTGCACGGAACAAAACTGCTGCAACTAAACAAAGTTACGCCAGCTGTGCGCTATTTAAATTTCCAAGCTTGTACACCGAGGCTAATATGCACACACACTGGATTAAGTATGGCTGTGGCTATTAACTAAGGACCATTCACATATCGCGTCTTTTGCGCCCACGAGTTCGTTATTTCCAATGGAGGCATGTGGCTTATGTGCGCATATTGGGAGTGACGCACACGCAGCGCATGAGTGGTGTGACGTGCTAACACTTTCCAGGCACACCTACTTGAAAGAATGCTGTGAGCGCACCACGAGTCACGTGACAAGAACTGAATCAGCAGCAGCCAGCAGCCTTTGACTACATTTGTTCTCTTTAAAAGAGAAATACTTGCTAATCTGCTAATGCTAATATGTAGCTTAGATTTTTTATTTATTCTTATTTTTGTTTATTTTCTCTTTAAAATTATTTCTTATGTTTAAATGTCATTTTTTTCACTTATATTTAAGTTCAAAGAGAAATTGACTTATTTTGATTTTTATTTTGGGCTGTATTATTTGGTTATAAATAACTATTTTAAAATATAATAGGTTTTCATGTGATTTACTAAACTAGTAGTGTTTTGAAATTAATGAATGCATAATAATCCTGATCACCATGAAACTGTGATTATTCCTTAGAATATTATCATACATCCAAAATCTATATTCGTTGCATCTTTACCTGGATCCTCCTAGTATCCTTCAAGCCTCTTTTTGTGAGTTTGTACAAATGTAAAGATGTGATCTGGGTTTAAATAAGACATACATTTTAATAAGCCACTGATGTTGAAGGCTGAATGTGATCAGACTTGCATGAAGTCTACAGTCCATCTCACTAATGCAGTTTTGCCCTTTCACTGAAACTGATGGTAAAGGAAAGCCGAGGCCTCGCGCATCTTACCAGCTGGGTTATTTCTATACCCCAAATGTCAGGTTTACAGGACCAGAACATTTCTGCAAGGTTGGGATTGTGCAGTGTTCCCCGCCATGCTGAATATGCAAACTCGTGTCAAACTGTCAGCCAAGAGAGCTACTCAGAGCCTGGGAACGATTACGTTCTTGTTAGACCAGTATTCAATTTCTTATAAGCTCTTGTAAGAGGCTGATACAGGGCTGCTGAAGCAGATCCATGAGCGCGACCTGCTCATGCAAAGAGAGAAAGACGTAAATGCTTTTCTGAGACTCCTCTCAGTAGCGTATTATCCTTGATTCTCTTTAAAGGAGAGCACTGAGAGAGACTTGAGGAGCTGCTTTATGGATCACTTGTGGTTAGATCCTTTTACAAAACTGTATAGTAAAGACTGAGGTAAAATAGATTTGGTGCTATCATTAAGTTGGCACATTAAGTGGTATATATTTCAAGGTATTCAAATGTAATGAAATACATTAATTTTGTAGATTAATAGTGCTTCACAGAATTGCAGATTGTCATAGTATAAAAATATCTTAGGTGAAGATAAGCAAATGACAAAAAAGTGACACTGGAAAAAGTCCATACCACCTTTGAGTGGTGTTGTTAAATTTAAAATTTAATCATTTTATTTGATTTGCATCGGCCATTTTAATGATTCAAATAATTTTTTGTAATCAAAAAATATTTTTGAGTGGTCGTAAAAAACATTCAGGGCCCTATCATACAACCTGGTGCAATAAGGCGCAAGACGTGTATGGTGCTATTTGTTGCTATTTTTAGAGCAGCGCCCTAATTTTCTATTTTGAGAAACTGAAATGGACCGCGCCATTAATCAACTAAAAGCTGGTCTAAAGTCCAGCGTGTTAGTTATGTGCCTATGCAGGTTTAAATACACACACAGGATGTACAGCAATACACACATATCTTTAAAACATAAATTAATTAAAATGTTAAAGTTATTACAAAAATATAAAAACCCCTACCTCCATGCCTTCATGTCGGAGGGCTTTTTTTCAGTTTATTCATGACAATTGGCATTTTTATTATAATATTAGTATTATTATTTATTATATGCATATTTATTCATTCATTCATTTTTTTTTTCGGCTTAGTCCCTTTATTAATCCGGGGTCACCACAGCGGAATGAACCACCAACTTATCCAGCACGTTTTATGCAGTGGCAACCCATCTCTGGGAAACATCCATACACACTCATTCACACACATACACTACAGAGAGTTTAGCCGACCCAATTTACCTGTACCGCATGTCTTTGGACTGTGGGGAATGCCGGAGCATTGGAGGAAACCCACGCGAAGGCAGGGAGAACATGCAAACTCCACACAGAAACGCCAACTGACCCAGCCAAGGTTTGAACCAGCGACCTTCTTGCTGTGAGGCAACAGCACTACCTACTGCGCCACTGCGTCACCCTGCATATTTATATTTGTTTTAATAAAAACAAGTTTATATCTGGCCACCTGTCGGGTTTTGGAGACGGATGCATTACTATATTGCGCATAAGAATAATACGTGTGTTTGGATATAACTAACTTAATTTTCACTTATTCATTTGCGGCTAATTAGAACTGAATTTAGAAATAGTTTTGAAGCAAGTCTTTGCTCTTAACAAACGAAATTCAATATGTAGGCTAATGGATGTCTTCAGTTAGAATGCGTTTCCTTATCCACGAAAGTAAAGGAGTAAACGGTAAAAGTAAAGAGAAAGTAAAGAGGCCGGATGGAGGAGGCTTATTCTTTATCCTCGTGCAGATTGTTTAACAGTTTTTTCAGTTTACAGTTTTACCACTCACAAAGTCCGCCATGAAAATAGCAAATGCGCCATGGCGCGACACAACTGACTCTTAAAGGGAATGGGAGATGAGATTAGTTTAATGCACTTTATACTCAAAACACAGTCATAACTTATTAAGAGAATAAGCACAACACTGTTAGACCATGCACCGGGGCACAAGCTGTATTTTTCTATCCTTAAAATGTCAAAACTGGATTCTGACATGCCCTTAAAGCTTTTACGCCATGCGCTTTAGACTTTGCGCATAGATGGTTAAAATTCTATTCAATTCAATTCACCATTATTTTTATATCGCTTTTACAATGTAGATTGTGTCAAAGCAGCTTCACATAAAATATCATAGTAAATTGAAATAGTGTAGTTCACTTTTCAAAGTTTAAGTTAAGTTCAGTTTAGCTCAGTTCAGTGTGGTTTAATAATCACTACTGAGGGTTCAAACACTGAAGAGCAAATCCATTGATGCGCAGCTCTACAGATCCCGAACCATACAAGCTAGTGGCGACAGCGGCGAGGAAAAAACTTCCCCAGTTGGCGAAGGTGAAGAAAAAAAAACCTTGAGAGAACCAGGCTCAGATGGGCACAACCATTTCTCCACTGGCCAAACGTAAAATAGAGCCCATCATTTCAATTATATATTTACAAATGTGAAAAGTACAGTCTATTTTACAATAATAATACATTTGTCACAGTTCATTTAAATTAAACACCCTTTTGACAAGTTGGTATGAAAATGCTTTACTTTTTGTGTGTAAATGATATGGTGACAGGAATTTAATAGTACTTGTGAAGTTTATTATTTAAAACCCGTCATGTGTGTGTATATAGTCCACATTATTTTTCGATTTGGTGCTGCTCAATGCTTTTGAATTATTTATCCCAAATTTCCAAAAATCTGCCACATTCCACATCATACATCTATTCAGTTTTTATGACAGGATTCTGTGAACATCTGTGATGTTTTAGCAGAATTCATAGGGGCTTATATATTTCAAGATGTTTATTTATTGATTATTTGTCTGAAACAATCATGCATGTTCTTCTTAGGAACACATTCTTCTTTCTCAAAATACTTTTCACTGCTTTGTAATTCATTTACAGCCTCGTTTTATTATCTTTCTCTCTGCTGCTTTTACTCTAGGTGTGATTGACTCCTTTAACATACTGTACTTCCAGTATTACAGTGTGGAATTTGCTGTTTTCCATCATTAGCGTTTCTCCATGTTAAATCCAGACCCTCCTTTTTGACACATTCTTTGTTAATATATGCACATATGCATGCATACATATGCTCTCTTCTTCCACTCTCTGTTTCTTTTATTTCTTTGCTCTGTCTAGTTTTTCTTTTTTTGTGTGCATTCACTCTCTTCCCCTTAGGAATGTTGGCTTGAGCTCAAAAATCCTAAATCAACCACAGCTTGTCTTTGCTCCCTGGGCCCCTTCTTTCAGGCCGTCACCCCACATGTGGATGTCTGTGAGGTGGAGAACCAGGAGAACGAGGACCAGAGGCAAACCTGTCCCAAGCTCCCAAAATACTGCAGTCTAACCTTTACCCTATTTACTGTATTTCTGTCAGTTGAAATAGTGTTTAGCTGTTCAGTTAAGGGTACTTCACCCATTATCTTGCACTTTATACTGGTTGTTTTTGATCTGCAGTTGGGTGTGCACCATGTTCAACTTTAAATTTTATAACCAAAGTAAATCCTATCTAGTAATTACTTTAATATTGGGCGTGGACACTGTTTTTGCATTTACAACATGTAATTTAAAATAATAATAATAATTAAAACACACAAATGTAGAGAAAAAGAATAAAATGTGAACTTGTTTATAGGATAACATACTTTTTCACTTCAGGTGTTTTACTCTTTAATATACATGAAATGTTCCATTCGATTTATAATGGGTGTTTATCTTTTAATGCCAAGGGGATGTACCAATTTACCAAAAGTTTTGGCTGTAGCATTGTAGCGTGTCTTAGTTAATATATATATATATATATATATATATATATATATATATATATATATATATATATATATATATATATATATAATGTAATTCATGGTAAAAACACTTTCAGCAATACTTATAAATAAATTACATTTTAAAATTGCTGATATCGGGCCCTATCATATACCCGACGCAATAAAGCGCAAGATGTGTATGGCACATTGTTTTGCAATTTTCAGACTAGCGCAGCATTGATTTTCATGTATTGCGCCACGTTCTTTAAATAGCAAGTCCAATTGTGGCAATTTGTGCACTCACAGTCCACAAATTGGACCGGGGGGCTTTTTCAGTTCATTCATGACGATTTGCATTTGTATGATGTTATTATTAACATTAGCAGCATTATTTATTATATGCATATTTATATTTGTTTTATTGAAAACAAGTTTCAATTTGTCCACCTGTTGGATTTTGGGGCACATCCATCACTATATGGGGCATAAAAATAGGACGCGTGTTTGGATGTAAATCAGTTTTTTGACCACACTTTGTTATTATTGTTCATTTATTCATTTGCTGGTAATTAGAACTGAATTTAGAAATAGTTTTGAAACCAAATTAAATATGTAGGCTAATGGATGTCTTCAGTTGAGTGCGTACAACACCGTTTCCTTATCCACGAAAGTAAAAGAGTTAATTAAAGAGTAAAAGTAAAGTGAAAGTAAAGAGGCTGAATGGAAGACGTTCATTCTTTATCCTCGCGCGGATGGTCCGTTTAACTGTTTTCTCACTAGTGAGGTGTTCAGTTTTTCTACTTACAAAGTCTGTTATGTAAATAGAAACTACGCCATGGCAGTGTTTCTTACATAAAAAAGCTGATTTTCCCCTAACAACTGCTAAAAACCGTTGTTTCATCTTTTAAACCCACAAACTCCACTGGTTCCTCTGTCAGTTGTACATCTTTATTTAGCAACACACATTTACAAACTTTTTCCTTCTCATTGTTCCTCTAAATGAGGCTCATTGTCCTCAAATGGGCACAGTATTGGAAAGATTAATAAAGCCATATGATGGTGTCTGTTTTGGCGGAGACCCAAGGCGCATGGTTCCTTTTGCTCCTGGGCTTCATATGTCCTTTCCTCCCTCATCCAGACACAAACACACACTTTACTGTTTCTCTGCCTTAAAGCGGATGGGGAAAAGACAAACCCAAGTGGAAAAATTTGTTATACAGATGTCATGTGTAGAATCCAGCTTCTCCTCCTCCTCTTCCCTATGGCCTCTTCTTCTCTTTTAATCCTCTACCTCTTCCTGACCTTTTCCCATCTGATTATCTGCCTCTTCCTCATCTTTTACTCTCTCGCTCTCTCTTTTTCAATGCTGGCTTTTGTGTGTCTGCTTGGACTAATGGTCCAGATTATTTTGGTTTGAATGTATTGAATTGCTTTGTTTATTCAGACGCTCTTTGAAATATGCAGCTCTTAACGGCGTCTCCATATTAAAGGAGTAAACTCATGTGACATATCTTCTGGCCATCAAGGTAATGTGCTTTAATCAGTAAGCTGACTGTGATGCTTTACATTTTAGGCCATTTCAAAAACAGAGAGTGGAGAATTTCCATAGTTTACTAGATGCTATTGCTGGAAATGTTCCAGGCTTGCTAAGACTAGCCTAGCGCTGAGAACTAGCATTTGCTTAGTTTGTAATCATATGATTACTTTTCGATCATCTATTTTGAAGGTGAAAGTTTTCTTAAGGCTAAAAATGACTAATTTACTGCATAAATGAGCAGAAAAGCAGACAGAAAGTGAGGCCCATGTAATGTACAAAATATGCTATACCCATACGGAAACGCATTGTCTGTGCAGTACACATGGCTTTTATGGCCTCAAGTAAATTCTCCACGTACGTTTAAGAAGTATTTGACTGAACCTTTGCCCAAGGGCCAGATTGGATTCGTGTGTTCATATTGAGGGTAAAGAAGACAGTCTCCAGTCTCCTCTGAAAACGGCACCAGTCAGACAAAAAAGGGAGTCCTGCATAAGCACCAATGCTACCGATACAGCAGGGCGGCCCTCAATTAAAGATTTTCATGGTTTACTACAAGTCATCGTTTATTTGAACCATTATTCGACTAATCAAACATTTATTAATTAACCATTTAAATGATGGTAATGAGGCATTAATTGTGCTCAAGTGCATCCATAAAGCTTGTATTCACTCTCAGCTTGTTCCAAAGTTTCTTTGTTCTGCTGAACACAAAAAGGAAAGCATTTGGAATAATGTCAGTATGAAAACATATCAAGCCAGCCATTTACATTTATAGTATTTATTTTTCTAACTCTTAGAATAATAAGGCTTTATCCCTTATTTATCAGGGGTCGCCACAGCAGAATGAACCGCCAACTATTCCAGCATACGTTTTACTCAGTGGATGCCTTTCCAGCTGCAACCAAGTACTGGGAAACACCCATACACTCTTACACACAATCATACATTACAGCATTATCATACTGTATACACTACATACACTAAATTTGTTTTCCCAATCCACCTTTAGCGCATGTCTTTGGAGTATGTGGGAAACCGGAGCACCTTGAAGAAACTCACACGAACACAGGGAGAACATGCACACAGAACTCCACACAGAAATGCCAACTGGCCTAGCCGGGATTCAAACCAGCGACCATCTTGTTTTGAGGTGACACAGTGCTAACCACTGAGCCACCATGCTGCATATTTTTCCGACTATGACAGTACATTTATTTGGCCTACCAAATATCTTCCTTTGTGTTCACTAAAGCAAAGAAATGTATGTGGGGTTGGAACAACCTAAGTAATGATGAGTAAATAGTGGGGGAACTTTCATCTTTGGGTCAACTATCTCTTTAACATTTTTGTAATTGTGCTTTCTTTGTTTATTGGCTTAAGAAATGAAGTTGATAATCTTCTTCTTATTAGTGGATTGACCTGCATGTTTCATGTGGCTTACACGAGATGCCTGAAACCTCTGAGAATGTTAGTTTTCCATTTGAATTGATCATTTATTTTATTTTCAAACTGCAGTCTACTTTATTTTATGCTTTAGACATATACGACCCCTGGCAAAAAGTATGGAATCACCACTGTTGGAAGATGTTCATTCAAATATTTAATTGTGTAGAAAAACAAACAAACACATACATGCCACAATACTATTTTCAGTCAATAATCCAACCTTCCGGCTGTATGAAACACTTAAAAGAAAATGAAAAGAAAGAACACTGTAGTCAGTTACAACTGTTTTTACAGATCAAACAGAGGGAAAAAAATATGGAATCACACAAATCTGAGGAAAATTATATGGAATCAACCAAATAAAAACACCACTAGTACTTTGTTACACCACCTCTGGCTTTTAAGAACAGCTTGAATTATCTGAGCCATGGATTAAAAGTATTCTTCATCAATCTGCCTTCAACTTTGTCTTATTGCAGTTGCCAGATCAGCTTTGCAGGTTGGATCCTTATTGTGGACCATTTTCTTTAATTTCCACCACAGATTTTTCAATTGGATTGAGGTCTGGACTATTTGCAGGCCATGCCATTGACATTATGACATTAATTGTATAAAGGTAGAAAGGTTTTTACAGATTTTGCCCTATGGCAAGATGCATTATCATCCTAAAAATGTTGTCATCATCACCCAACATCCTTTCAATTGATGGAATAAGAAAAGTTTCCAAAACCTTAATGTAAACATGTGCGTTTATAAAGGATGTGATCTCCCATACCTTTACCTGTTTGTTTTTTTTCTACACAATTAAACATTTGAATGAACATCTTCCATACTTTTTGCCAGGGATTGTACGACTAAGAGGAATGTTAGCTATACAGTATGTTTAAGTGTTTTTTTAACCTGAACTTCTCAATGCAATTTAGTCAGTGACCTAACTTAAATTTATTGAGTTTTTTTGTATTTATGCTTTTTTTTTTTTTTTTTTTGCAGATCTCAGTCAGAGGCTTCTGTTTTTATTTTTCTGACCTGGCTTTCTACCCTCACAGCACCCCTTAAACCGTTGCATTAGTTTCCCACTCCAGCCCAAATGCATTTCAGATGGAATTGCTTTGATGTGATGAATTACTATCAACATAAATTGGTCACTGCTATTTTTTTTTTCACCAAGCAGCACACTTTTTCATGCTTGGTAGGTTGAATGTAGGTCATTCAGTAGCCCATCCTACAGACACCCTGTGCCTTTTTTAAATGACATTTGGTAATGTTTTGCGTCTTTTTGGAAAACACTTGAGCTTTGGTATCATTATGTGCCTCTTTAATATCTTTTCCGACTTTCTGGTTCATTTGGTGAGGTGGTACTGTTGCTATGATTGAATTTAAAGCTAAAAAATTCACCACATTTTCCATGCAATTTAAAAATTAAGACATTTTAGAGGATGATTGCCAGCTGTTTACCTTTCGCAAACCATGCTTCTCTAATTAGTGCCCATAGCCAGACAGCTAAACTTGTTTCCAACAAGTTGCTACCCACAATTCACCTCCTATCTGAGGGTGCCAAGAAGTGCGATTCAGCATCCAAATAAACAGAGCAGTTGCTGAGCTCATTTGCATCGACCAAATACCAACATATACAGTGGAACGATTTGAATTGAAGCAACTGCTACAGAATCTCAATAGCTTTTTTTCGTGGGCACTAATAAATGCCAAAAGCATACAAAGAAACTGGAGACATTAAAAGGGGAAACTTTGAAGGAGCTTGATATTGTGCTTGTACAACACATTTCAAGGCCAGCAGAACAATGGCAGTCCTACATAACTGTATCTATTCAGTTGAAAACACAGAATTGACAGATGCAGTCATGATGCTGGGATGATGCAGAACTTAATGGTGATCACACAGCAGAGAGCCTGAGGGAGGCCTTTAATGAGATGTATACAGCAGTGAGAGACCACATAGCAGAAGTGACCACTGATAGCGATTCAAATATCAAAGGCTTATTCTATGCAGATCATGAGTGATCATCCGCTTTTTCAGCAGTGCTCATTCAGGTATTCTTTTCTTTATTTTTACTATACAGTTTTCCCCCTTAAAATATCCACCTTATTTTTTAATGCAGAATACAAACAAAGTCCCTTTAAGGCAAGTCATTTCACTCGGCAGCCATCTTTGAAATGCCTATCGGGCAGTATGCTCAGACATTCTGGCTGAATGGGGAAACATCAAATTCTTTGAAACTGCTTGCCAAGGTTACGATTACATTACATATTTTGAATCAACAATAAAATTAAATGACAACTGTCACATAAGTTTCATTTCTAAATGTCAGAATCAAACAAAATCTGCATATTTTCAGGTTGCACAAGCTTATACGCACTCGAAAGGAATGAGATCACGACACCAACCTCATTTACAGCAGTATTACACATGATCATCCTCTGGATAATGATCATCTGGCTTGGTCTTGATGGCGAATCTCCTCCAGAAATGACAGTGACTCTTTGTTTACAAGTTTGTGGGAGTTTAAAGTGTTGTTGTCATATGATGTGCGTTTGACAGGCAGACTGTACCTCGCATTCATTTCATACAGATTACTATACCAAAACACTTTTATTTTTAAGTGCACCTCGTTAATTTAAAAGGACAGATTTCAAGCTTTATGTAGATATATTTTTTATGTGTGTAAAGCAAGTATTCGCTGAGATTCCAGTGTGTTTGTTGACCACCAAACTGTCGTAAAAGCAGGCATCTGGTATGAGCTTCTCTGTCAGTCTATAGTGATCGATGATACTAGTACTAGGGGCTTCATTCGCCATATTGACCGTTACACTTTTCCCCATTCAAAACTATAGGAGTGACATGTCTTGTGTATTCTAAAGTCTTTGCTACAAACCAGTTTGTTTGTGACAATACAATAAAATAAGAACATTTAATTTTGCTACATAACAAGCTTTTTTGTACAGCTACTCTAAAAGTCATTGGAAGTTAATGAGACCAGAAGTTTCAAAGTCTTTAAGAGTTCACACTACTAGATTTTCAGCCAAAATGGCAAACTTTGTATGTATTTTGCCAGTTTGTTTACACTTCAACAGTGTTTTTGAACACCCAGCAAGTAAATAGTATGTGTTGAAGGAGGTGTAGAAGGCAAGCGCATACAAACACAACAATGGCAGAGTACGTGGTAGTGTTTATGCTTAAGTGTTTGCTAACACACACAAAAAAATCCACATACATATTATTCAGCCTGATCTCACGAGGAAACGTAAGTATTTTACATTTTGTCAGTTTAGTGGCTAATTCCAGAGTACAAGTTCAGTCGTACAAAAATGTATGATTTGAAAAAGGAGGCTTTATGAATACCCTGCAAAGAGTGATTAGTTACTTCATTTGAAAAAAAGAAAAAGAGGCAATCTGTTGCCTTGAATATGACAAGTTGACTTAAACGTGACTATACCCATTGCAACTTGGAACTGTTAATTTGTCTTAAGTTTTATAATTCTGCATATAGTTAATTTACTCAGTAATTTTAAGGAAACAGGGTTACTCACAGTAGGGCTGTGCAATTAATAATAATTTTTGGCTTCAATTTCGGCTTCTAACGATTATGAAAAAACATTAATCGAGATAAACGATTATTGCATCAGATACCGCCCCATAAACCATATCTGAACTGCACTGCTCTTAAAGTGACAGCGTGCAATATTCCCGCTGCCGACTGTTTTTATCATTCATTCATTCATTCATTCATGTTCTTTTCGGCTTAGTCCCTTTATTAATCCGGGGTCGCCACAGCGGAATGCACCGCCAACTTTTCCAGCACATGTTTTATGCATCGGATGCCCTTCCAGCCGCAACCTATCTCTGGGAAACATCAATACACACTCACCCACACTCATACACTATGGACAATTTAGCCTACCCAATTCATCTGTACCACATGTCTTTGGACTGTTGGGGAAACTGGAACACCCAGAGGAAACCCACGCGAACACAGGGAGAACATGCAAACTCCACACAGAAACACCAACCAACCCAGCCGCCACTACCTACTGCGTCGCCACCTGTTTTTATCATTATTAATAAAACAACAAAAGGATGAAATCGCTCACTGCTCTTGAGTGAAGGACTTTTGTAGCTACATGTATAATTAAAGATTTTTCTTACTGTGAGGATGCTTAAAGCACAGTTTTTTTACATACATTTTTATTCTATTGTATTTATTTCCCTTTTCTTATTTACAGGGAGGAAAATCACTGTATATATACAGTTGAAGTAAGAGTTATTAGTCCTCCTGAATTATTAGCGACCCTTTCCCCCAATTTCTGTTTAATGGAAAGAAGATATATTTTTTAACTGATTTCTAAACTTCAACATTTTATCTTTGCTATGATGACAGCACATAATATTTTACTAGATATTTTTCAAGATACAAGCATTAAGATTAAAATGTGATTCGAAGTGTGAAAATTAGTCAGATGATTGTATGACAGTAGTTTCTTCTGCAGACAATGAAAAAAGTATATTGCTTTAGGGGGCTAATAATATTGACCCTAAAATAGGTTTCAAAATATTTAAACCTGCTTTTATTCTTGCCAAAATAAAACAAATAAGACTTTCTCCAGAAGAAAAAATATTATAGGAAATACTGTGAAAAATTCCTTGTTCTGTTAAACATAATTTAGGAAATATTTATATTAAAAAAATTAAAGTCACTGGAGGGCTAATAACTGTAATCATTTTGAATAATCGTGATTAGGATTTTTCCCGTAATTGAGCAGCCCTAACTTACAGTACAGTAAACAAATAGCTTTTTACAGTTCAGATTTTCTCATTTGTCTCTGCTCCTAATGCATTTCTGAGTAGTAGACTTGCTCAGTGTTACCCCTGGTGAAGCACTTGTAAACCATAAAGTGGTACAAATCCTGAAACATGTCATGATGACTTGAAAAGAGTTTAAACGTTTGTAGAAGAAGGGAAAAATGCATTTATATCGCTTGCTTATTTTTGTTAACGCTGTTGGTTAGGTTTTGGGGTTAAGTGTGGTAAACCCTTACAATTTTTTTCCTGTTATGCTAACAAAAATAGTTCCAAACAATGCTGGAGCAGAAAGTTTGTGGGCCTTAGAGGAACACTGTGCTGTTTTGTTAAATAAGTCAAAAAAAGTATTGTAAATATAATTATAGTAATGATAAATATGGTAAAATATAATTTTGCTAAGATTGCGGAAATACTTGATGGTTTTCCATTGAAAAATGGCTGTAAAACATTTCTATTAGATAGATTCATTTAAAATGAGCAACACTTACTGTACATCCAGCAGTGACACACTTTTTTAAGCTCATGCATTCTGGCCCGGCCAACTGGTGAGTAACTGTTAAGTGTGTGCACGGCACATTTGGTATCGACTGTCTGTGGTTTGATAACAGGACTCTTTTATTAAGTTGAAAGCCTTTTACTGTACTCTTTCTGTCTTGCTTTACTGCCAGACAATCTGGCTTTTGTTTGTGACATTTAGACATCATTCTATAGGTGGTATCTGTTGCTCAAGATGGCGGTCGGTTCGGTTCACTCAAGGACAGGTCAGGTAATTCTCACTGATGCTATCCCATATCATTACCAAAAGCCTTTGCCATGTTCTGGACTTTCAGTCTCTCTCTTTCACCTCTTTTTCAGCCCCCAGTTTCTCTCTGAACCACTTTTTTTTACTCAAACTGTATGCTGGTCTCAAGAGGAGTCCGTTTGAATCAGTCAAACTGGGCCTCAAGGTTGAGGTTAATGACGAGGTGAACTAAAAAGGTGCACAGAGACCCTGCTGTGTTATTGTGGTCGTACATCCATTGGTAAGGAGAGTTTTCCCCTTCTGTTGGGGTTAATGGTCAGGCGAGATGGTGAGTCCAATATACGGATGCTAGATCTACAAAATCTTTTAAAAATGTAGTTTCAAGCATGGCAAGACACCTTCAAACATCAAAACATCTTCAAAATTAATTTACGTTTTTTTATTTAATACTTGTTCTGTAAATTGAATGAATAAAAGACTGAATGAATGGCATTTTAATAGTCTATATGCAGGAGACGTGTTTTTCAGCCACTAATAAATTTACGATTAAAGGTTTATGTGACTTTTGAATTTCATAATGTTGAGGCTTTTAAATCATCAACAATATAATTAAAATATAATTAGTCACTATATTTTAGCATTAATTTAGTTGTTTAGGCGTAAAAAACAACATGAAAGGCCATTTAAATGCGAACATAATCACAAAAACACAAACAGCGGCGAGTGAAAAAACCATGTGAAGAACAATGAAATTTAATGTAGAGCTTTTTGTCCGGTGTGATATACACTTAATATCTTAACATATCTTCGTATCTCAATCAGGCAGTGAAGATCTTTGACTTGAAACTTGGAGAGTTTATAATGGCGTGACAGTTCACAGGAAGCACCTGAGCTGGCCTATTCAAAATTAAAAGTCCCAACTTATGCCAAATTAATTGCAATTGATTCCACATAAAATAAAAGCTGACACATCTATCTAGATGATAATAAAATGTTTAGTTATAAATTTAGTTGTAATTACAGCCATTCAGAATTATAGTCCTGTTATTAACATGTAATAGGCTGCAATGAATAAAACTGCTTCTAAAAATGATCCTAAAACAATCAACTTAAATTCATTATAATAAATATTAAATTTGGTCACTACTTTTGTTGTTTTTGAGCTTTGCACCTGTGTGCTTTAATTAATAGGGAATATTGTCAAGATATGAGAATCCGTTTGTGCACACTTGAAACAAAAATAACAGCTGTATTCAACAGTTTTTTCTCCTCATTAGCTATGTTTCCATCCACTTGTTTTTATGCGCATTTTGGAGATGCGAATAAAAAAATCGGTTGAAGGACGTTTTGAAAATGTGCATAAAAACATGAACATAACTGTAGGATAAACTTTTTATTTGATAAGAAAAGATGTGCATAAACTATGATGGAAACACTTTTACTGAACAAATTCCAGTGTGCACATTAAAAATAGTCATGTGATTTTGTTATAAGAGATCATGGGATGGTAAAAATGTGTGTGATATGCATACTGTTTTCTGAGGCGCAAGCAATTTATTAAATAAAAGAAAAGTTTGACGCAGATTCTCCTAACGCAGCAAATTTAGTTTTTACTTTTAATATATGGCACCAGTTAATCGGGAAGTGACGATTTTGTTCTCTTTGACCACTTGAATGGAAATGCTGCTTTATTCGTTTTATATGCGATATTCCTGTTTTATATTCGCATCTTTGGATGGAAACATAGCTAGTGTCTGCATATTGCACCCATTCACAGGTACTGTGCACTGATGTATATATATATATATATATATATATATATATATATATATATATATATATATATATATATATATATATATATATATATATATATATATATATTATGTTTGGTTTTAAGTCATTGACCCACAAGCAATGTGTGCAGTCAAACATGGTCAACATTTAAGGCTTGTTTCCCTCATCCTGGCAAGTTCAGAGAGCTCCAGCTAGTTATTGGCTCCCGGGACCAGTTAAAGCAACCCTTTTGGAATCTTACGGCCCTCATAACTGTGCTTATATGTTAGCTTTTCTTTGCTCCCTCAACCCTCTTTTTCATCATACATTCAACTGAAGTGGCTTTAACCTCTTGCTTAAAAACAAAGAGGGTTTTGTGACTGTATTCCATACAGACCCTCAGTGTTTTTCTCTTGTGCACTCACTGGTGTTGATTCTGCTCTGGACAAAGACTCCTCACTGGTGTGTGATGTGTGTGGGGCAACAAACAGCTTGGGTAATGCGGGCAGAGCCTGGTATCACGGTGTCTTTCCTTGACCATATAGTACACAGTGTAGTGTACACACATGACTGAAGCTAGATCTGTGTGCAAACACACACTTGGTGTCCTTGTTGTCAAATGGCCATATTTCTCTATGTGTGTCACTCACTTTTTCTATCCATATACTGTTCTAGGGCAGTGTTGGAGGTAATGTGTTAGAAATAATGTGTTTTACACCATAAGTTTATGGCCTTCTCAGATTTAATTTTTATTATTTATTTTTATTTACCACAAAAACTTTGTCAGAATTTTCCAGGGGTATATCATTTCTTGGCTTAACTGTATAATATGTAATTGTGGAATGTGATCACAGATCGTTGTATCCGTGTGATCACAGTTTGGTCAAATATGCACAAAAATTGAAAATAATTACCCAGCAATGTCCAAACATTGGGTTACAACAACATTTTTTTCTAACTACAATCTAACTACAGAAGTCAATAGTTGCTAAAATGCAATCTACAAAATGCTGTATTCTTCAACCCAAATTGGGTAAAATATGGACAAACCCAATTGTTCTCTTCTATAAATTCTTCTATAAATTTAATAGTACAAAAAAAAAAATGGCACAGTCCATTTTTTGCCCAAAATTAGGTTGATATAATACATTTGTAGGATGTACTTTGAACCACTCAAACCACTTTCAGAATAAGTTAGTATAAACAATAAAATAATACAGATATGGCCACTGAGAATGCTTATTCCTTCATGCACAGTACTGCAATTTGTCACGCGCATTCCTTCACGTGCAGTACTGCAATTTGTCATGCGCAGCCACGCACAGCCAAGCGCAGTGCTGCAGCAGCAAAGGCTGCCTTTTATAAAAAAACTAGATACATTTTTGTGCTTTACGCAATATCCACCAGGTTTCGCAAGGAAAAATGCCCCTAAATCAAACAACCTGCTCAGGGGTGTGTTTCTGAAAATCATTGTTAGCCAACTAAGGTCTCAAGTTCCATGTTTTGTATTAAAAAAATATAAGGGAAAGAAAAAACATAGCTACTGGTCAGTTTAAGATATTCCATAAAACATCTTTTAGGCTGGGGATCTTTTTTTTTTTTTTTTTTTTTTTGCTTAAGATCACCCTTATGTTTACCTTTTAAATTTAAAGGTGTTACATAAAATAATAAAGTAGTTTTAATTTAATAAGTGACATTTCTTTGCATGATGTTTCAATAACGCGTTATTATTTTTACACCACATTAAAGACACATGCAGTGTTTGTGCATGAAACATACATGTTTAGATGCATGTATTTGTGTGTGAGAGACCGGGCAAAAGAGCGCTCTATTCACAGCTCTGTCGATGCCTCGAGCGGCTGGGTTTCTTTCTTTATTTTGAAGATAGTGTATTGACATGTCACACCACTCAGCTCCGCTCACATGCTATGGCTGCTACAGTATATCAGTTCAGTATGTTCACTATGTTACATAACTGCCCCCTGCTGGTCATGTCTTTCTTGTGTTAGAGCATTTTGTGCTGTGCCGCGCAGTACTGCAGCACTGCATGTGGTCACATTCATTCACTTGCGCATTCTCAGTAGCCACATCTGTACATTTATTTATTGCACATTATAATAATGAGATGTCCATATTCACTGAAGTGAAAATGGCAGATTTTATGTCCTCCTACCTGACCATTTCTCTGCACAAATATGTTTTGCAAAAAAATAAAAAAATAAATAAAAAATTTTAGATATATAAAATTATGCAGTAAACAAAGTGATCAATAATGAAATTCTAAATGAATGCAAGTGCTGCTTTGTTGTTTACGGTTCATATATTTGCAGTTCTAAGTTCTGGTTTCTCTTTTTTGAATATTTGATAAAACTAGTTATACCTGCTTATTAAGGCTAGGGTGTTATTAACGAAAAAAGCGGTATACGATAGCATGCTTAGAAAAATTATATTCGATATGCTATATGATATTTAAAACATTCCCTACAAAATCATCCTGATCTATCTAAAATAAATCAATCATTAATCGAGCCATTCAAGTCATCTAGTGATTTATAAGAAATACTGAGATGTCAGTTTTTTTCAATATCATTCAGCTGTCATCACACCCTCAACAGTTACTTTATATATAACATGTAATATCATAGTGTTACTTTTTTTAAAGGAACG
Organism: Danio aesculapii; assembly: GCF_903798145.1. Lineage (NCBI taxonomy): Eukaryota > Metazoa > Chordata > Actinopteri > Cypriniformes > Danionidae > Danio > Danio aesculapii. The sequence continues at coordinate 22,325,977 of NC_079446.1, forward strand.
TTCCCTAACTGTGCCACCTTAATGGGACCATTAATCTTGTTGCAAATCGGCCATTTGAGGAACAGAACCTCCTGCAGAACACACAGAAAGAAAATGCATCTCTGAAAGTGTGACAGCTTTGCAGAACACAGCGTTTCTTTCTATAGGGCCGAGAGAGACCTGAAGAAACTTCAGCATACTAGTCAGCAAATGTTAATGAGGTCAAGACAGAGCCCTTTCTTCCTCCTAAGATATCTGGTTTTGGTATCACAGCTAGGAATAGGTCTATTTTACTTATTTTTGTCATCCTCGTTCTCAGTCACTCACGCTTTTGGTGTTTTTCACACATTCCCGCTGTGTGCTGGTTTACTGCATGTGACGGAGCTGTCACATGGAGCAGCAGAGAGCAGACACAGAGACATCCATATATTGTGATACTTTGACACACACACACATAAATGTACACACTTTTGAAGATTATTTATAGAAGTGTAAGGAGATTGTCAGTACAGTCAAAGACAATAGTGTTTAAAAACAAAAAGCTCTAAATGGGTACGGTTTTTGCCTGGAGTTAAAGGGATCGTTCACCCAAAAATTAAAATGCACTCACTATTTAAAAGCCCTCAATTGGTTTAAAACCTTTATGATATAATTTTTTTTCTGTTTAACACAAGTTATTTTGGAAAATGTTTGTAACTTCTGACCATTGACTTCAATAGTAGGGAAAACATATTATGGAAGTCAATGGTTTTGAAGTCAAAAAGGTTTTCAGCATTTTAAAAAGTATCTTCTTTTGTTTTAAACTCTAGCAGTAAATGATCCATTTAACTATCCCTTTAATTATTTTTTAATATAGATTTCGAATGGAACAACCTATAGAAGGGTTAAATGAGAACTTGACTAGAAAATGATTATCTGGTGCCATCACTAATAATAGCTAAAGCTGCTAAAAGAAGGAAATGTTGCATGCGACCGGCAACTGAAGCGTCATTCACACTGTGAGCAACTCCTAGCGGCAAAGCGACAGGCAATCGTTCATTTCAACAGAGAGTGATCCACTTCCGGTGACCTCCGGAAACATTAATAACAATGATGGTTGAGTTTTGGGTTGGGGTAGTTGTAGATGTTAATAACAATGATGGTTGAGTTTTGGGTTGGGGTAGTTGTAGATGTTAATAACAATGATGGTTGAGTTTTGGGTTGGGGTTGTTGTAGATGTTAATAACAATGATAGTTGAGTTTTGGGTTGGGGTTGTTGTAGATGTTAATAACAATGATGGTTGAGTTTTGGGTTGGGGTAGTTGTAGATGTTAATAACAATGATGGTTGAGTTTTTCGTTGGGGTAGTTGTAGATGTTAATAACAGTGATGGTTGGGTTTAGGTTGGGGCAAGGTGTAGATGTTAATAACAATGATGGTTGGGTTTAGGTTGGAGTAGGTGTAGACGTTAATAACAATAATGGTTGGGTTTAGGTTGGGGTAGGTGTAGACGTTAATAACAATGATGGTTGGGTTTAGGTTGGGGGAAGGTGTAGATGTTAATAACAATAATGGTTGGGTTTAGGTTGGGGCAAGGTGTAGATGTTAATAACAATGATGGTTGGGTTTAGGTAGGGGCAAGGTGTAGATGTTAATAACAATAATGGTTGGGTTTAGGTTGGGGCAAGGTGTAGATGTTAATAACAATGATGGTTGGGTTTAGGTTGGGGCAAGGTGTAGATGTTAATAACAATAATGGTTGGGTTTAGGTTGGGGTAGGTGTAGACGTTAATAACAATGATGGTTGGGTTTAGGTTGGGGGAAGGTGTAGATGTTAATAACAATAATAGTTGGGTTTAGGTTGGGGTAGGTGTAGATGTTAATAACAATGATGGTTGGGTTTAGGTTGGGGGAAGATGTAGATGTTAATAACAATAATGGTTGGGTTTAGGTTGGGGCAAGGTGTAGATGTTAATAACAATGATGGTTGGGTTTAGGTTGGGGCAAGGTGTAGATGTTAATAACAATGATGGTTGGGTTTAGGTTGGGGGAAGATGTAGATGTTAATAACAATAATGGTTGGGTTTAGGTTGGGGTAGGCGTAGATGTTAATAACAATAATGGTTGGGTTTAGGTTGGGGGAAGGTGTAGACGTAAATAACTTCGATTGGTTGGGTTTAGGTGTGGAGTAGGTGTAGATGTTAATAACTGATGGCTACAGTGCCATCTCGCCAAAAGCACAGTTTTGACAAATAGGGCTCCATAACTTCAAGTTACACCTCTACTACAAGTTATGCCCCTTCATGTTATGCCCCTGTCTTGCAGTCCACAGACAGACCCTATTCGTTTGGAGCAGATAAATAGTCGCAAAATAGATCACAGTTTTTTCTTGATAATCTTTGTAAATAAACATTTTATGCACTGATTCCTTTTATATTTACTGTTTTCTCTGAACAATGTTTACTTTTAGCAGCACGCAAACTTATTCGCTCTCTGTGAATATCAACGTAAATGTTACCTAAGCAACCTTAAGATGAGAAAGCCCGCTAGCTGTTTCAATCACCCCCCAGAGTGACAAGCAGCTACAAGTCACTGCTAGTGTGAATGAGGCATAAGGATGCACATAGCAGCTCCAGTAAACAATGCCATAGAACCATAGGTTTTATACCACATCAGTGAATACATCTAAAAACAACAGTTCAATAAAGACACATCTGAATTGGTTGAGTTAACACTGCATACTGTGAGAAAACAAGGTGTGGGGTGACTCAACAGATCAAGAATGTGTTTTTTTTTGGTAATATTTTACCAAAAAAAGAAAAATATGGCAATTTTTTTTGCTTTTGTCCAAAACGACTTACAATTGAAGAGGCATTCAGGATTTTTTATTTATTTATTTATTTTTTTAGTCGTTTAGTCATAAATTGTCATAAATTGTTTTACCAACCCAAGACCTTTGAACAGCAAAATGCATTTTGTATTCACTTCATTTATTTCTCATAATTGATTAATCTCTCTTTTGTAGTACCTCATAGGAAGGTTTATTGAATGGGATGTCTTGGTCCCACTGACCCGGATTTGTAAGAAGGTTTTTGGCATGTGGGTGAGGATAAATCATGATAGAATTTTTATTTTTGGTGGATTGTCCCTTTAAACTTCCTGTCGGCCTTCACACGCAAACCCTGGAATGCATTCAGTGGGATCTGAATTCCAGTCAGCAGTAAGCAGTGTCCCCATGACTGATCCTACACACTTGTATTCACACAAACAAGTATTCTTTAGTATTGTGTGCATATGTGTCTCTGTTTTCCACGGAACATTATTCCGTCAGTTCAAAGGGAGTTCCATTGGATCTTTCAGAAACAGAAAATATAAACAAGTTTTCATTTCAAGAATGAATTATTAAATTTCAAGAATTTATATTTCATTCTATGTCCCTCCATGAGCTCCATCACCATGCTAGTCTCTTTTGCACCACACACAGACGTTCTTGATCAGTTTTTAACAGGCTGATTTAAAGTATCAGTTGAATGTGAGGGTTTGACAGAATGAGAAAGCACGTGCGCTTAAAGTGAGAGTATGCATATACACCATTTAAGAAGAAATACACAATTTAAGCTGTTTAACAGATCACTTTAATTGGTCAAAACTCTTACAGTTCATCAACATGAGCATCTCTAACATGAAGCAGAAAAGTCGACTCGACTTCACTTCTGCTGCTGTACCTGTTCAGATGAGGGGCGCCTGCCCTAGACTTCTCAGTCAGGATTTTATCATCCACAAGATCGGCTTGTAATGTGTGACCAACAGGGCTCAAGATTAAACAACCTGGGTCACACACGTCATCAGAAAAGAACTGCCTAATGTTACTTTGAATATTGTATTTAAGCTGAGGTCATTTGACCGTTAAGTTTGTTGCGACAAAAGTTTTTGTTTTGGTCATAGCTGCAAATATGAACACGATGCCACTTTCACACACTGTGGAGAAGGTTCTGTGCCAGTGCCATGTTATATGTGGCTGTGAGTGCGAGCATCTCTATGATGACACTACACTTGCAGATGTTAGCAGAATTAACCAGCTGAAATCGGTCATGTGAAAAATCAGTCAATCTGTGCATCTCTACTTCACCTCTTTATCTTGTAAAGGATCTCGCCACTGTATTGACAATAACAAATCATAATTGATGATCATTCTGCTGCTCTCTTATTCCCCCCCCCCCCTTGGTCCATCATAGTAGTCCCTCAATAGAGTTTGCTTATCCACCCTACCTAGCATTCTTTCTCTGCTCCTACTCATCATGTCTGTACTGGCCATTATAAGTAGATGTTCCACATTTTATGGGTCTACAGTATTATGCTCACGTGACCCTACTTGCCATCATATGTTTATGTGTATGTGTAAATGAGCGTGGATTTTTTTATTGAGTACATGGATGTTTCCCAGTTGCTAGTCATGAAAGCGCACCATATATTAGGGTGGCCTATTAAAGCAGGGTTAAAGCTCTCAGAGTGATGGCGATGGATGTGAATGTTTTTTCTTACTTTTCCTTTGAAGCAGAGCTGGTGGTTAGACAATCAAACAGATGATGCAAAGCCAGGCACATCAACGAAGGAAATCTCTGGTTTTCGCGTTCTCTGATGTGAATTGGGTTGTTTGCAGCATTGTTTGTCCTCGTCACAGTGGTGGTAGGATGATTAGGCTTGACGCAGCAGCTTGATTGAAGGGTGTGAGAAAGACTAGTTGCCCAAGGGGCTGCAGGCATCGCAGGGAACAGAGGTTAAATTGTTTGGACAACGAGGACAGACTTAAAGCTTTCCCTTGTGACTAGCCTCATCCAAAAATTTGCATGACAACCTAAGTAGATCCTGCAGCTGTCACAGTCATCAAAACTTTTAGTTTTAGTTTGACTTTAACCCTAGCTAAACACAACTGAACCAGCTAATCAATTTCTTCAAGAATCAGAATAGATGTGTTTTCAAAGGGAAAGTTGTTGAAAGAGTGATGTTTGAGTTGCTGTTAAATTGAGAATGCGACAAATCATGAAGCCCGGTCTCAGTTACAATGCTGGCAGAGAGGGCAGATGATCTTGTAGGCACTAGACACTGATGCAGCTCACAAAGCTTTGGAACAGACCCAATGTTCCTGTTCCTAAATGCGAGTTCCTTCATTGCTCCATAACTACTGTGACATTCAATTGCTTCCAAACTGCTATGAAACCTGAGCATGAACAGCAGATTCATCTTCTAAAGAAACCTGCAGTTCATAAGAAGCTAGTATGTGGCTGAAGCTGTCAATTTACAGCTTTGGTTACTTCACGTTGGGTCATGAGTGTTGTAATGCAATACAAGATCCTTTGGACAAATAACTGAGTTTTCTCCATAAACTGTCTGGCAAACTCTGAGAGATAAGGTGCAAAGCTCAGATATTCAGGAGGGATTCAGAGTGGAGCCGTTGATTTATAAGTTGAAAGGAGCAGGTTCAGGTAAATGGATGTTTCTCAATACCAAGAATGCAGAGAACAGACTTGCGTTCTTGTGGAGACCGGTCTTGCCAAGTTACCACAGAAGAAGGAACTCTGAAGACCACAATAAGACAGAATGCATCCAGTGTGAAATGTGATGTTGCAATCTTCCTTATAGTTAACATGATCTTCACACGTTACATGACACCTTTTCTATATAAAACATACAAAAGTCTTACAAAGATACCTAGTACAATAATTTTTTTTTATGAGTTATGCCTTCAATACATTTTTCATTCATTCATTCATTTTCTTTTCGGCTTAGTCCCTTTATTTATCTGGGGTTGCCACAGCGGAACGAACCGCCAACTTATCCAGCTTATGTTTTACGCAGCGGATGCCCTTCTAGCAGCAACCCAACAGCTGGAAACACCCACACACTCTTGCACACACTCACATACACTACGGCCCATTTAGCTTATTCAATTTACCTATACTACATGTCTTTCGACTGTGGGGGAAACCCACGCCAACACTGGAAAACCAGGCAAACTCCACACAGAAATGGCAACTGACCCAGCCGGAGCTCGAACCATCAACCTTCTTGCTGTGAGGCGATTGTGCTACCCATTGCGCCACCGAGCTGCCCCTACAATTTTCATCTGAATGTCAAATTTGACAATTCATTTAAGGAATCTCTTGAGATAATCAAGTTAGGCTATTACCTCTAAACTTTAAACATTCATTCATTTTCTTTTCGGCTTGGTCCCTTTATTAATCTGGGGTCGCCACAGCGGAACGAACCGCCAATTTATTCAGAATTTGTTTTACGCAGTGGGTGCCCTTCCAGCTGCAACCCATCACTGGGAAAACTTTTAACAGAAGTAATTTTTTTTAAAAAAGGCTGCGATTCTCTCCTTTATGTAGCCGATTTGACTTCTGGGATTTTGAGTGCGTACCTTGCTCAATAGTCTACAATCGTTACATCCTTGATGTCAAAAACACATCAGCGTTTTTTCACATGTCCTCTATTCTTGTAGTCTTGAGTATTGGAACTGAACGTTGGTGGTTGATGATGTCAATGGATAAAACAAAAGTAGGCTAAATCACTTAAAAGCGCACATTAAACAACAGTAAATATCTTGGGATTACCCTGAACAGGGGTGGGCAAGTCAGTCCTGGAAAATCAAAGGCTTAACTCCAACTCTAATTAGGGCGTACTCAGACTAGGTACAGCTGCCTTGAACAATGCTGAAGTGCGATTGTCCCCCCTCCCTTTTCCCCCGACGGCCTGCACTCACACTGCATTTTGCCTTCCGAACCTGAGCATGCTTACATCTCAAGCGCGCTTTACACTTATACTACAAGCATATCGCAGCAAAGCCCAAGCAAACCACACTTTGGCACACCTTTTCCAACCGGGCCAGGGCCGGCCAACTTAACTGTGTCTGGGCGGGATTCGGAACACTGACACTTGTCAAACTAAATGACAAGAAATGTACCTGGGCACAGTTCGGATAGCCTAGTGTGAGTGCACCATTAAACAGACCTGAATCAACCCCATGGTCAAAGGTTACTGCAAAGCTATAGGCAGGTGAGTTTTTTTAACTCCACAAGACTGCAGCTCTCCAGGACCAAACTTGCCCATCTTTGCCTCAAGACGAACTAGAGGAAGTCGCCAGAACAAAGGATGTGGGGATGACTGTACTTAGCCTTTCACTTTTACCTATTCCCAAACAAAATGTGGGTTGATTGATGGATGTTACTACTGTAATACCTAAATCATGTATATCGCACACAATAATTGAGCATTTTTATTCAATAAATTTCAGTTAAGATCTCTCACTTTCCGAATTAAATTTCATACCTATTTCAAACCTATTTTGGCAGCTCATTCTGTTTTAGAGCATATCAAGTCTTTGTATCCTTCTTTTTTCTGGTTCTGGGTTTTGCTTTAAGCACACTTGGTTTTTCCTCTACTTACAAAGGTATATTTAAAGCAGACATTGTAACTGGATTAATTAGCAGCTTGGTCTGTTTCTCGTACATCCATTTGGAAAAAGCTAAACAAAGATTTACTATTCCAAACAGCCTGTCAGTTTTCCTGTCACTAACTCTTTAATAATGACCTTGCTGAAGGGCTGGGGGAAGGGTACCTCCAACAAGCTGATGAGATTTTATTTAGGTTCTTCAATTCTCTTGTGTATTTTAATGATTTTTTTCTAGCCGTATTTACATAGAAGGAGTTTTATCTTGTGCCAGCACAGCAGAGATTCTCGAAACTGGTCCAAGCACACAAACCCCAAATTCTCTCTTCCTCTCTGTCTTTCAGTCTCTGTTCTCTCCGTCATGAGCACAATTGCCACATTTACACACAAACGGCCTTCGCATCTCCGTCTCTCTCCCATCCCCCGTGCAAAGGAACTGTACGCCAAATTGCTGCTCGCTGGACGACCGGCCATAAATTAGACTTTTGACAAGCCTGGCTTCATTGTCTTCCCCCCCGCCCAGCCCCTAACCCTGAGCTAACCTACTCGCAGCCTCGAGCTGCCCAGCTGTGGGTTGCTACTCAACTTGGCCTTGTCTCTTCGTTCACAAAAACACACATTTTCTGTCTGTCATGCCATCTCACTCATACTCTGACTATTCTTTCGCCTCCTCTTTGATTGTTCTCATTATGCGTTTACTTCCTGACTGAATTGTCTCTTTGACTTGGGCCTGAGCCATGCCCTTGCAGTGACACCATGACTTTTTATACACAAACATTAAATTGTATATGCAAGCCACACAAAGAGACTTCACAATGTTGAAACATGGCTCTCTATTTGTAGTGCATGTGCTTTAGGCATGTCATAAACAACATCAATTGTTCTGAATTTAGGTTGATTCGGTCAAAGGCACACCATATCAGACCTGTAGTAATTATGGTAAATAATTCTAAACACATTGCTTTCCAGATATGCCACATTACTTTAAGCTCCTGCATGTGTTCCTGTGTTTCTGTGAGGGCATTCGTTTCGATGTGTGTGTGTGTGTGTGTGTGTGTTTGTCCTTTAGACAGAGGCAGCATGGACGGCTTAGTGGTGGCTGGTGTCAGGGTGGGAGGTCATTATGAGGTGGAATGTACCAAAGGCGGAGGGGTGGTAGGATGGCTATATCAGAGGGCGAAATTCAGCAGGGGAGATCGACCCATACGTGTCCTTCCCTTTCCCCTGGTACTGCCCTGCCCTCAGACCATTGTAAACCCTCCAGATAACAGCCTCTTATAGTCGAAGCATTAATCATTAAGCTGTCCTCTGAACGCGCACACACATGGTATGATATATCCCATTCGAAATAGCACTGCTACATTACAGCTTCTCTTGTGCCAAGAAGCTCGGGCCCCTAAACTCCCATCAGCACTCCTTCGCATCTATCCTCCAGACCAAACAAACCACAGATATTTGAAAGAGCCGTCTACAGGATGTGTGCCGTGTGCCGATGTCCCAGAGGAGCGTTCATGTTTGTGTTTGAATGATCTGAAGAGCTTAAGGCCTCTGGCCGTGGGAGTTTGGGATCAACCCAAAGAGGAAAGTGCAAGGTCCTGAACCAGAACAAGAGACGCTTGTTGCTCTCTATTTCTCTTCCTTTGGCGTTTCAGTGCCTATCTTACACCTCTCACTGGAGGTTGAACATTTGTTATGTTCCCATTGGATTGGGTTCTGACGCACCTCCCATGGAGCAGCGGCCCACACAGTTAAGATCAAAACTCTGGGATGATCCTCAAAGCGCATTATTAATCAAACAATGCTCACGCAAGACCTGCGTCAGCTTTTTAGAGAACAGACAGTCTCTCTGTTCGCTTTGTTCACTGGCTTATTTTCTATGTGTTTTACTTTGGGGTGATAAAATTGACTTAAAATGGTAAAAACAGTTACTCTTTTCCTCCTGTCTCAGGTTTAGTTTTCTCCGCTAAGTCGGTTTTGGCATTACTTCCTTTTCCTAGCAAACTGATAGATGATTGTACACTATGAAAGGTTAAACTCATGCTTGAACTCTTGTTCCCACAGGCTTGTGGTTCATTAGAGAGAGTTTTTTTTTGTCTGTGGAGCCTCAGGATTTCCACACTGTGGAAAACGTGGGCAAAATTGCAGAATCCAGTCATAAAAAATTTAATGTCCTGCATATAACATGGAATGTGGAGAATTCAGAAAAATGTTGATGAATAAATAAAAGGTTGGGCTGTAAACTAAAGACTACTACTTAAAGGGATAGTTCACCTAAAAATGAAAATTCTGTCATCATTTACTCACCCTTCACTTGTTCTAAACCTATTTGAGATCGTTTCTTCAGCAGGTTGCTGGGAGCCATCGACTTTGATTGGTTCCAGCTACTGACATTCTTCAAAATATCTTCTATTGTGTTCAACAGAAGAACGAATCTCATAAAGGTTAAAAACCACATGTAAATGATGAAGTAATTTTCATTTTTGAGTGAACTATCCCTTTAAGTGTGAAGTCTCCGGGTGTATATGTGAAAGAGTGTTGCAGCTTAGTCTGCTTCACAAGCATGTGATTGCTATTTGGGGACATAGGCTATGTTCACACTGCAGGCAAAAGTGGCCCAAATCAGATTTTTTCAACCCAGATCTGTTTATGTCTTGACAGTGTGAACAGCCCAAACCGCATAGAATCTGATTTTTTTATTCACAGGTCAAATACTTTACTACAAAATGTTGGTTGTTTAGTTTTTTTTTACGTAAAACTGGCACTTGTTAACCAATCATTAACCATTAAATTTATTGTTAAGTTAGCATAAAAAATCCCCCTAATAACCCTTGATTATTTCACCACACAACTGTTCATAAAGACGGACACTGCGCTTGTCATAAATCACAAATGATTAGTGTTTTCAAATCACAAGAGACTTATTTTAGGTTTCAAATGCCGAAATACACATTAACAGTAGCAGAACAACCCTATACAAGTCATAAAATACACCACAGTTGTATGAAAATGGCAATAATTATGTTACGCCTAATCTGACAACATGCTTACATCATACAGTATACACATTGTGTGCATAATTAGACATTTTGTGCTGTGCATAGTTGTACTTTGGGTCAGTTTAAGACCATGATATGTTTACACTGGAAAGCTGATATTGGCCACATTTATTAAAACAGTGTGAACAGATCAGATATGAGAAAAAATCAGATTTGACCACTAAGCCTTGCAGTCTGAACATAGCCGTAAAAAGATGAACTTCGTCTCTCTAGAGCTAATCCGAAGATCACTTCATCCTTTAGATTGATCAAATTATTGTCAGATATACAGAAACTATTTGGGTTACTACCAGGGCTTGACATTAACACTCGCCAACCCGCCAAATGCGGGTAGATTTCAGTTGTGGCGGGTTAAACAGCCACTCCTACTAGCCACTTTCGCTGGTTGAATATAATTTTTTTTATTGTAGTTCATCGAGAAGCAGCACGACTGACAAAATAACTGTTTGCGCTAGCAAAAGCAAGCAGGTGAATACCAAATGAGAGCATGATCACGTGCACGGTGAGACGCAAGCTTTTTTCATTCACTGTCAAGATTTTAGTATCGTGCGCACAGCTTATGTGATGACTCCTGTTTCCTTACGAGAAGAAACTGTGCCTGCAAAGGCGACTTGTGCGATCGGTTATCTTTGAAATAGACTGGACAAAAACTGATGCTCATGCACCCACAGTTCTGCTACTCTCAAGAGCTTCAGATTCTTTTTAAAATATGTTTTTTTTTGTAAGCAGCAGCATTCGCTTTAATCATTCTTTGAACAGATTATTAATGGGCTTAAAATTAAATGTGTGCACAGGATCGTCCTTTCATTATCGCGCACAGTATGTTTTTCACCTGCTTTCTTTTGTTTACAGTTATTTTTTAAATTTATGCTTTAATTATCACCCTTTACAATGCTTTATAGGAGATTAACTTCCCATTTATGTATAGTTAATGGGTGATCTGGGACCTTTAGAGAAAATTTTGGTAAATCCTTAATGCTGAGTCCTGAAAAGTCATGTGAAATAAGAACTAATTGCAATGCGCAATCATGCTCATTTAGCAAGGTCATACACAACACTCAAAAAAGTGAAATGAATGAGGACTCGTGGACATAACACAAAATCTAAATCAATACATTTTAGTATGCCAAAGTCAAATTGATGCATATAAAATATATTTTCCTGACAACAAATTTGTGGCTAGTAAAATGATGAGTGGCTAGTAATGTTAAAAAACTTCTAGCCACAGTGGCTGATGATCAAAAAAGTTAATGTCAAGCCCTGGTTACTACAATACGTCAAAGAAAAAATTGATGACATAAATGAAACTATTGTACTATTGGAGCATGTACTTCTCAATAATGTACTTCTTAATAATTATACAGATATACAGTAAAATGTTACTTTTCAAACATGTCATCTTATTGCCCATCAATAAAAGATTCATTACATTTCTGATATATGTACATTAGCAGGGTTCAGCGCTAAAGATTTTTTCTACTGGCCCAAATGCTTGCCCTGCCAAAATTTTCACTTACCACACCAAAAAAAATTCGAAGTTAATAGCTATTTCTTAGCCACATATTTTAAATTATATCTCAAAAGCCAAACACAATTGTATACATAAACTTTTTATTCAGCATAACTATTCTTTAAATATAACTGACAATTTTAAAAATTACAATTGTGATGTAACTAAATAATAATAATAATAAAAAAAACAATTCTAATGGATAAACAGCATGTGGATGAACAACAGTAATATTTCAGCATGCTTTCACTTTTGTATTCGACATGAAACATGCATATACCGGTAGAAATGATGACATCCCACCCTACTCACAATTCTCTCTTCATATAGCCATATATATGGCTATTACACAACCATAATACACTGTGATATAGCCTGGTTCATTAGTTCGTTGGATCATTTTGCTTTCTCACTACTTTCGATCTGCTACAGAGTTCCACGTCATTCAGGCAATATCGGACCGGTTGATTTTTGCGGATCTGAGCGCGATTGCTGGATTTACATATGGCAAACGAACTGCGCTAACTGGGCAAACAAGACAGGTTCCGAAACAAACGTCTAGGTGTGAAACACCCCATGAGTGTATTTGTGCACAACTGACAAACAGTCGCAGCCGAATTAAACTTTAGTGACAAGGCAGCCAATCGGGCCAGTAATGATACTGTCAACTGTCCTGAGCTTCTCGCAAACTGGGCCCGGGCCATCGGGCAGTCCTTATTGTTGAGCCCTGATTAGATTATCACATATTTCATTTGATTAAAGTTAGTAAAAAAATTATTAATTTAAAAAATGAAATGTAATTTTTAAAATAAACAGCAACAACAACAAAAAAATAATTTAAAAACAAAGGAAAGCAGAGTTTGGGGCAACATACAAAACAAAAAAAAAATTCATTGTGAAGATGTCTGACACTTTCATCTTCATTATTGGCATGGGTATGATTTTAAAAACACACATAAATAAAACATTGAGCTAACCAAAACCTGCCTTCGATTACATTGAAAAAAAAACTAGAACCTTGTGATCTTTGTGTGCTTTTTGTGCCATTTTTTTTCAGGTGTACAGGGTATGTGTGCTAAAGTTCATAGGGGTGTGTGGCACGTGGAGGTGTGTCTGCATGCCTGCTCAACGTGTGCAATCACAAACGCGAATCAAAATAAAAAAGCCGCCAAATCACTTGGAGAGGGACAGACTGACTGCATTTTATATGGAGCGTTTTACAACCGCTGACTGTAAATTCAGACTTGATTCAAACGCAAGCCTCTGATTGGCTGGCGGGACAGGAATGTCTGCTGCTTGTTGTAGTGTGTGTTTATGTGAAAGCTGCTGATTGTGGTAAAGGCAGCCTGGTTTTGAGAAATGTTTGATGTTTGCAGTGCGTATTCATTAAAAAGCTCAGCACATTGTGTGGTGTATGTGAGGTTAGTATGGTTGGGCTGTATAATCGGCTAGAAATAATCAGATGCGTTGCAATTGTCATTGTAGTTCTGCTGCATTAGCTTTATGTGTGCGGTTAGACTCTGTAATAGTTTAGGAAATAATGTCGCTCCAAGTAAATCCGTAACATCCTGCAGTTTTATGTGCTGATATTTGCAGCTGTTCCACAAAATGAGGGAAATCAGACTTTTTTTTTGGATTCTTGCACGTTCTGAAGAAAACGTGTACAGACACAAAGCAAGGCACGACATGCAGAGATCAGCAGGCTTAAAATAGAACAGGCATTAGCCTGCCTGTGTAATTAAACACAGTATTATGAGAATCTTTAAACTCTACACACACACACACACACACACACACACACACACACACACACACACACACACACACACACACACACACACACAAAGTTTTATTATTAGATATACAGTTGAGGGCAAAATTATTAGCTCTCCTGCGAAATATTTATTATTTTTCAAATATTTCTCAAGTGATATGTAATGTAGTAAGGACATTTTCACAGTATTTCCTAAAATATTTCTTATTTGTCCTATTTGTTTTATTTTGGCTGGAATAAAAGCAGTTTTAAAAAAAAATGTAACTTTTAAAATTTAAATGTAAATTTTAAGTTCAATATTATTAGCCTTCGTAAACAGTTGGCTGCTGAACAAATAACTGTTATACAACGATTTGCTTAATTAACCTACCTTACCTAGTTAACCTAATTAACCCTTTTAATTGCACTTTAAGCTGAATACTAGTATCTTGAAACATATCTAGTATCATGTCATAGGATATCAAAGATAAAAGAACTCAGTTATTTAGTTATTAAAACTATTATATTGAAAATATAGAAGAATTACATTTACCAACAGTACAGTATGTATGTGTATGTTTACATGGACATTTAGCATTTTGTCTGTGTATTGTTTAAAGATTCCCGTAAAAAAAAAAAAAAAAAAAAAAAAAAAAAAAAAAAATATATATATATATATATATATATATATATATATATATATATATATATATATATATATATATATAAAGTTGAAGTCAGAATTATTAACCTTCGAAATTATTAGCCCTCCTGGTTATTTTTCCCCAATTTCTTATTTTATCTTTGCCATGATGACAGTAAATAATATTTTACTAGATATTTTTCAAGACACTTCTATACAGATTAAAGTGACATTTAAAGGCTTAACTAGGTTAATTAGGTTAACTAGGCAGTTTAGGGTAATTAGGCAAGTTATTGTAAAATTATGGTTTATTCGGAAAAAAATAGCTTAAAGGGGCTAATTATTTTGTCCTTAAAATGGTTTTTAAAATTTTTTAAACTGCTTTAATTCTAGCCGAAATAAAATAAATAAGACTTTCTCCAGAAGATAAAATATTATCAGACATACTGTGAAAATTTCCTTGCTCTGCTAAACATAATTTGGGAAATATGTAAAAAGGAAAAAAAATTCAAAGGGGGGCTTCTGACTTCAACTGTGTGTATATGTATGTATGTATGTATATATATATATATATATATATATATATATATATATATATATATATATATATATATATATATATATATATATATATATATATATATATATATATATATATATATATATATATATATATATATACTTGTAGTATATAAGTTTAATTGTGTAACAAATAACATGCAAATTAGTTTTTGTAAGATACAAAAGAACACTTTTGCATTAATATTTGGTCTTATGAATAAATAATATTAATTATTTTCTAAATAATTTCTAAAAAAGTACTTAAAAAGCCCAGGCTATCAGCACTGACCAATAATAATATTCAAAATCCGAAGCTGTGTTACTCAGGTAGTTCAGTATTGAGTCCTGTCACACACATGCCTTGTTAAAAGCCTATCCTGTGTTTGCTAAAATACTGATGGGCAATGCAGAGCAGGAGCAGCCTTCTCGTCCCCTCATTTTGATGCTCATTTTGACAGGTTACCATTTAACTGACAGAAAGAATTTTGACAGACTAATGCTAACATATAGTTAAATGGTTTAAAATGCCATATATATATATATGTATATATATATATATATATATATATATATATATATATATATATATATATATATATATATTTTTTTTTTTTTTTCTCTTGACAAAATTCCATTTTAAGAATGAAAAGATCACATATTGAAGTTATCAGCTATTGAACAAGACAAAACAAAATCAGGGTGACACGGTGGCTCAGTGGTTAGCAAGAAGGTCCCTGGATCCACAAGTTCTAGCTGGGTCAATTGGCATTTCTGTGTGGAGTTTGCATGTTCTTCTTGTTTTAGTGTGGATTTCCACTGGGTGGTCCTGTTTCCCCCACAGTCCAAAGACATGCATTATAGGTGAATTAAATAAACTAAATTAGTCGTAGTGTAGGTGTGTGAATGAGTGTGTATGGATGTTTCCCAATACGGGGTTGCAGTTGGAAGGGCATCCACTGTGGTTAAAACAGATGCTGAATAAGTTGGCAGTTCATTCCTCCGTGGTGACCCCTAATTAATAAAGGGACTAAGCCAAAGGAAAATGAATGAGTGAAAACAAAATCACAAAATAAGTGAAACAATAATACGAAATGATACATACACTTATTTATTCAATAAAATATAGTAGAACAATATATTATAAACATGTTTATTTTGGGGCTTTTGTAAAATAGGAAAAAAAGGTAAAGTTATAAATCGTGGAAAATAACACATGTTTTGTATTAGTATGAACATTTTTTATACAATTATATTTTTGTTTGAGTACGCGGTCAGTTACAGAAAATCAGAATCAGCAAAAATCATTATCGGAAGGTCAAAATCAGAAATCAGAATTGCAATCAGTGCATTTCTAAATATAACTTATCAAGTGGCATTTGAACATCCTCTTTCAGCTGTTTTGCCGTTCACTTAAATGATTCTGTAGCATGAAATACATTTTTATTCAGTCGATTCATGTTCCACGTAGTGCCCCAATATAACCTTAAGGTCAAAAATACGTTAAAAAACTCCAGTCATTTAAGAGTTTTATATAAATGAGACTACTTTACCTTTGTGTTTTTTTTGCAATTCACAGTAAGTTTAGTAGCAATACATAGGTTTAATAATACAGTATACACAGTTGAAATCAGAATTATTAGCTCTCCTGAATATATTTTGCCTAATTTCTGTCTAACGGAAAGACGTTTTTTTTTTTTTAACACATTTCCAAACATCATAGTTTCAATAACTAATTTCTAATAACTGATTTCTTTTATCTTTGCCATGATGACAGTCTGTAATATTTTACTAGATATTTTTCAACATACTAGTATTCAGCTTAAAAGGCAGTTTAAAGGCTTTACTAGGTTACTTAGACAAGTTAAGGTAATTCGGCATGTCATTTTATAACAGTGCTTAGTTCTGTAGACAATCAAAAAATAATATTGCTTAAGGGGGCTAATAATATTGACTATAAAATGCTTTTAAAAAATTAAGAAAATATAGGATATTCTTCAGAAGAAAAAATATTGTATGAAATTCTGTGAAATTTTCCTTGCTCTGTTAAACATCATTTGAGAAATATTTGAAAAAGAGAAAAAAAAAAGTGTAGTATAGTATAGAATTGTAGTATAGAATTTATATCATTAATATATAAAATCATTATAAAAGACATGTTGTATTGTCGAATTTCGTATGAATTTCCCACTTCGAACAAATCAAACAATAAACGCACAGAGGCCCATCTCAGATGGATACATTTGAATGTCAGAAAAATATACACTGAACCCCCCTGATAGAGACAGAGTAACAGCCTGAGGATTTATTTCAGAGAGAGAGAGAGCTAATACCACTGGCTTTCAACTCAGTGGCTTTAGATCTGTTATCTATATCTAGTGCGCATCCATGCCAGAGCTGTAATTAAAACAAGGACTCTATTGGCAATTTGAGACGCAGCCTTTTAAAGAGAGAGAGAGAGAGAAAAAAAGAAACCTGCGTTTTCGCTTTCTTGCCAATCCTTCTCTCAATCTGCCATCTAAACTGCACCGCTGAAAAGACAAAACACCACACTTCTGCCATCATTTCATACATCCATTTAGCTTTACTGTGTTTTCATTCACACATTCATATAGTGGCAGCGGATTTAGTTTGCTGTTGCATTAGTATGAAAAAAAAGCATTGCCCTTTTTTTTCCCCACACACAAAGACATCTATTCATGCGAGTGCCTTGCAGCTGACGAGAGATAAAGAAGCAGAAACACTTTGAAGTGTGTTTGACACTAGCACAGATTGCGCAGTTTAGCCACCGCTTCGCTTTAAGAACAGGTATAAAACAATTCTGAAGGAAAACTTGCTTTTTCATCACAAAGGTGAACAAAAAGATATTGAAAAGAAGCTGGTATTAGATTAGAATAGATGGATTTGATTAGAAGAGCTGGATCGAGCCATTGATTGGTAGTTGAGTTCGTATTGGAAAGGCCAGAACTCTAAACTTGTGTTGGTCAATCTTTGTTTTTTGTTTGTTTTAAGGCCCTGATTTGTCTGGGACAGAATTTAAAGGCCCTCCTACAAACCACATAATATCTCATTTCAAATTTCTAATGATGGCTTAAATTTTGTTACATTGAAATACGGTTTATAATGTAAATAATATAATGCATTGTGGAAGTGCAAATAAATGGAAAACCACAGTGAATCATTATATGCAGGTATGTACTTTTTGCTTAACTTTTACTGATAAAATATACTGCTTACGCCTTACCAGTTGTATTAGTTAATTTGATGTAATTTATTTACTAACATGAACAAACAGTAAATAATGCATTTATTACAGTATTTATTAATTTTTTTGTTAATGTTAGCTGAAAATAAAGTTGTTTATTGTTAGTTCATGTTAACTTGCCGTGCATTAACTAACGTTAACATATGCTGTACAATACACATGGGGCCCTATCATACACCCGACGCAATAAGGCGCAAGACATGTTTGGCATGATTTGTTGCTATTTTCTGACCAGTGCAACCCTAAGTAAGGAGTAAAGAGTAAAAGTAAAGAGAAAGTAAACAGGCCAAATGAGGAGGCTAGTTCTTTATCCTCACGCAGCAGGTGGTGTGGTGTGTTCGCTAGTGAAGCATTCCGTTTTTCCACGTACAAATTCCGCTATGTAAATAACAAATGCGCGCCATGGGAGATGAGACTCTGATTGGTTTAATGTACGTTATGCTTAAAACACACCCATATATCATTAAGAGAATAAGCACAACCCTGTAAGCCCATGCGACACGGCACAAATCAAATTTTTCCATCCTTAAAATAGGAAAAGTGGATTTGGACACGCCCTTAATGCTTTTGCGGCATGTGCTTTAGGCTTTTGCCTAGATCGTTAAAATAGAGCCCAAATTGTTCATTATTAATTTATGTTAGTAAATGCATTAGCTAAATTTAACTAAATAAACCGTATGGTTAACTGTGACCAATATTTATTTTATGGTCATTAATAATTACTTGTATATTGAATTGATAGTATATAAATGTACAGTATATAATATATAATTTCAATTAAATCAAACATCATTATTGCTTGAATTGTATAATTAATATTTTTATGTATAAATTACAGGTCTAAAAAACATGTCGTTCGTTCGTTCGCTCTCTTGTTTGATTGCTTGCTCGCTCGTTCATTCATTCGTTCGCTTATTCGTTTGCTCGTTGATTTGTTCGCTCGTTCGTTCGTTCACTCATTTGTTCATTCGGTTGCTTGTTCGTTCGCTTGTTCATTCACTCATTTGTTCGTTTGCTTGCTGGCTCATTCATTCGCTCGCTCGTTCACTCACTCGTTTGCTCACCAGTTCGTTTGTTTGTTTGTTCGCACGTTCTTTCGTTCGTTCATTCGTTCGCTCACTCGGTCGTTCATTTGTTTACTCATTCCTTCATTTATTTATTCATTCTTTTTAATTCATGTATACTGTCCTCTCATCAAAGCAGTTTTTATATATATTTTCAGTTAAGTAATATGAATCATCAGTCCACTGATTGTGTAGGTTTACATGTCTTCTGTCATCCAGCACTTGCTGTCTGAGTGTGGGAGTTAGGAGAAACTCCTGTGTGCAAACAAACCGCCTGATCTCTGACCTGAGCTAATCAGGCACAAATTTGCCATGTCAAAAGCCTGTCTTCAGGTCCTGCTGCTCTGTTGCTATTTACATACTCCCCAAAGCCTAGATTTTCCTTCTTTGTCTTTAGTCCATAGGACACGCGAGTTGATCCATCCTCTTTTAAACTCAAACATCCTGACATCAGCAGTCCTACCCCAAAAGGTCTTGCTGAAATCTGATTACATAACAAGATTAACCCTAGAGGTTTAGTCCTGCTGCCTAGCCAGTGCTGCTAGTCCACCATACAAAAAAAAAGTATAGACGTGTGGGCATTTGGTAATGTTGGTCTGCACAACCTCCCTCAATGGGCTATATGCACACAGACTTTTAATTGTCAGCCAGGCAGCCCAAGGGCTTCCAGTGAACTGTCTTTCTGTTACAAAATTGTCATGTTTAAGATTTGATTTCTTTAAAAATCAGCGATCTTCACTGCCTGTTAGATATATGATTAAAAGCAAATATTGTAAAAAAAAAAGAATAATTTAATAAAAACCATTTAATTATTGATTGTAATGACTAAAGCTGCTTGTCCACTTTGTGGTACAGTATGGTTTGGCATGACCTTTGTTCAGTTTAGTAGTTTGTAATGGGTGGGGTTATCACTATAGTTATTCTGCCTCTATTGCCCTGACTTCCTGAAAAAAAATTTTTATTCCAGGTTGTTCAATGAGAAGAATGAGGAGTGTCTTGGCCTCACTGTCCCTTTCTTGTGAACCAACAATACAGCAGTGGCTGCTGCTGTCTCTTTAAATATAGCTGGTTTGATGTTTTGTGTCACAAATCTAGTGATGCTGGTAGTGACATTGCAAGTGCAGATTCTCTCATCTGCGATTTTGCTAGTCAGCAGTGTGTACTGTAAATGTCACATTTGGTTACAGTATGGATTGCTGGGGACCTCTCCTGAGGTGGTACAAAAAAGTACTAGGTTCTAGGCACAGAGAAAGATAGAAAAGGCTCTTAACCTTAGAAATACCGCCTCGATCATTTTGACCGTGTTTTATTTTTGCAATTTAATAACTATGTTCAAATAATCAGACGTCAATAATTCCCAGATTTTTCCTAAATATGTGTATATTTCATTTTATCATTGTTATTTTATTAAAATTACAAAACACAAAAGCGCTATGAGTATTTATAAATTTAATTATCATCACAGTCAAAATGGCCGCATACATTTCAGTGTTTGCTACTTTTCCTTGTAACTTTACATATGCATGGCTCTTTTGCCTAGTAACTTCCTGCTAACAATTAAGCAAAACTTTCTGTTGACAAAAACATAACTTATAAAAGCATATTCAGTGCCTCTGAAAGTAAAAATGAAAGTGAGGTGTGGAGTTTGGTGGATGGTCTAGCATAACCTAACTAGACATTTATAGGCTGAGACCTGCTTGTAAAACATTTATTATTATTATTAGGTGATGTTAATATCTTAGTTGGTGTTAAATAACTCATTCAAATGAAGGTAAATCTGTTATATGATAGCTAATCAAGTTCATTGTAGTAGTAACACAATAAAAACAAAACATATAGCATTTGTAGCATAACACATTTCTCATTGTTAATATTAGTTGCAATAAAGGTGATTTCAGATAGGCTAGCAGTTGTTAAAGCTAAAGACTATATGATATACACATCACTCTTTAAATCAGAATGCACAGTCGCTGACCTGAGACCAGAAGTGACAAGACCAGAGAGACGACCTCATGTCTCATTCACCAGTGAAAAAAACATTACAGTTCAAACAGATAATATTACAGTAGCAACATAATTAGGGTGCATGTCCACCAAAGCCTTTTATCCTGAGGCACGTACATTTTTTTCTGTTGTTTTCGTGAGAGTGCTGTGTTTTAGAACGCCATACAGTGACGAGGCAATGTTTGCCTGGCATTTTTAAAGGGCTTGCAGTTGAAGAATGTTCAACTCTTCAGTTAAATAGGACTTTTTGGGAAGAGCACATCCTTTTTTAGCTGCTTCGGTGGACACGTCAGTCTGCATAGCGGGAGCACATTGACGACGTGACCTGTTTGAGTGAAAAGGCGCACACAGGTATACAAATTCACATCTTGACAGGCAGCCTATTGTTCAGATTGAACATTCTGATACAATTTTTTTTTTACCCGAGACAAAAACTTAACACGTGCACGTCATGGTGTTCACAAGGGACTTCAGTCACACGATCTTAAATAGAGTCCTTAAACTACTAAGGTGTCTGTGTTATTGCTAATTTAAATTTAGCATATAGTGTCACAACAACAGAGAACATGGTTTTTAGTGACAGAATTTATCAAGTTCCTAGGTTTTTATAATTATGTGGATACAAAAAATTGACATTTACTAAAATAGCCACTTGTAAAATTAGGGCCGGGTGAAATTGCAAAAAAAATGATCACAATATCATGTTTTATATTATTCGATAACGATAATTATTGAATTGTTTTAATACTTATAGGTATAATACAATTTTTTATTTATTTAACCACTTTATTTTAATTTACCAACATTACTAAGGCAAATAGTTTTAATAGTCAAAAACAAAAATATTTAAACAAAATATCTGATCTCTATAATAAAATTAACAAAAATGTTAAAGAGACTTAAACTTGATAAATAAAATGTGTTAATTAAATTACAAAGTGTGTGCAATGGTAAAAATAGATCAACATCTGTAAGGTGTCAATAATAAAGATAGAGTAAACCTCAAACTCTGTAAACAAAACAAATTATGATAATCAAATCAGAGCTTGTAAGTTAAGGAACTAGCCATCATTATTCAAGTACATATCGCAACATTACAAATTGTTGGATGACTGCATTGCCCCTATGCTGAAAATCTTTCAGATGGGGAGCTAGTTGCTGGGATGCACAAGAAAAGAAACCAAAAAGCCACTCTGGCGACATCCTTACGTCCTTTTTTTATTTACAGTCTTCTCACAGCTGCTATACGACACTCGTTTTCATATGTATTTGTTATTCTGACCTGAAGTGACAAGCGGGAACGTGTGAATTCTTTCACCATTTTCTATGGCGTCATGTGAAGCAGGTCGGGTAGTTCTACTTGCTTGAATCAGGGTGTGTTCATTCAAAAAAGTGAATATGTTTTTCAATTAGGTGTACCTGGAAAATGCACGCATGTCAATTCTGCGCCGCTTGCACACCATGTGCGTGTCGCTCCCGTGTGCGTGTTGTGAAAGTTGTGTGCAAAGCAGCCACATTTTAATAAAATTATAGCCTTCATACCAAACTTTTTTTTTATCGTTATTATCGTATTTTAATTATTATCGTATATTAACTTATCGTTAAGGTGTGCGGACAATAAATACTGAGATCAATTTTATCCCCCAGCCCTAAGTAAAATTAGGCCTGGGATATTTATTTATTATTTTACAAAAAAAAATGTAGGAGTACTATTTTTAGGAATTTTTAGGAGTGTTATTTATTGAACTACAGTTGAGACAGTCACACTGTGGTATTTATAACAAGAGGCCCATGGAAGACCAAGAAATGGCATTTTGTGACATTAAAATTTATATTCAGTTTTGACAAGGAAAATGCAACATCACATCTACAACCCACACACAAATACAATTACAACAGATATAATAGTTTTACATACAAATAAATCAAATCACCAACACTGCCTCAACCTACTGTTTACTGATTTGGTACTAAACCAACCAAAGTAACTCAATATCTTGACAATACCATAAATCTTGATCAAATCTCCAGCGATTGTGATCAACCTAGTTATGTCTGTTATTTCCTTTAGCATTTAGCGAAGACAATGATGCATTGATTTAGTTTGACATTTTAGAAACGTACATGTTTTTACCTGTTGAAGCCGCTGGAATTCGACAAGATGACAGTAGCAGAAGATGAACTAACCCGCATTTAAAAAGCAGAGCGCAGTGGGGGTTTTATTGTTTGTTTTTTAGTGTGTGTGTGTTTTTCACAGCGCTGCCTGGCTCACACTTCTCTATGCTTTTCTTGTAAACATCAGTCTTGCTATAGGGATGTGGGAGATTAGCTTTCTATCAAGGCTTAAAGTAGACCTACCATGATGGAAAGAGGATGAGGAGAAGACTAGGGTGGTTCATTTTCTTTTTAGTCTAGTCTCACTTACTGGTCGTTGTTTTGTATGGTCATGTCTGTTTGTTTTGTGAATTCGGCATCTAAACACCTCTGAACAAGCCTCTTTTGATTTTTTTTTGTAGGACAGCGGCCTGTAGTTCCAGTCATCCCAGGCCTGCGGACATCAGTAAACTGAAGCAAAGCACAACAGCACACTGGTAGGTTCTGCAGCCTTCCTTCTTTGGCTAGTACAGTAGCTCAATATGTGTCTGCTGCTGTTTAACACAGTTTGTTCACTGTTGTTATTTTTGTTTCTTATTATTTTTGTTGATTAAAAAATGCTATATCAGTATGTTTAGTAGAAAAATGAAATCATAAAGCTGAAATCTATTTTAAAAATAATTGAGAAGTCGACACTTTCAGTACATAAATCTGAAAATGTGCTTTATGTTCATAATGGCAGAATGAAGCTTGGATATCCTTAGCGTTGTCAAT
The DNA here is from genome assembly GCF_903798145.1 of Danio aesculapii. Lineage (NCBI taxonomy): Eukaryota > Metazoa > Chordata > Actinopteri > Cypriniformes > Danionidae > Danio > Danio aesculapii. The sequence goes on from NC_079446.1 coordinate 22,350,106, forward strand.
TTCAATGAGAATATTTCAGCTCAGTTGTGCTAAGAAATAGGGTCACATTCAATGACACAGTACCTTCAGGAAAAATGTACTCTTGTGAATCCTCTTGGATGAGTTGGTCTGGTGTTGGAAAGCCTTGGTATAAAAGGCATCTTGTCTATAGAAGGAAACAGGAGACACACACATTCTCTGAATTCCAACCTACTGTACGTCTGGCTGAAAAATGTGCCCGTTCCCTCCAAACGCAATCCAACACCCTTTGAGTCTAGACTGGCAAACTTTGCTTTATAGTCAGGGCTCTGCCTAACTCTTTGATTCGCTTCTCAAAGGAGATATTGCTCTGTCCTCACATTTTTCATTTCACTGCTGTCTTACGTGCTTTCATATTCATACAAACACCCATTTTTTCAATATGTTTGAAATATGTAGCTTATATGTAGGGATGGCTACCGAAACTTGATACTTTATCTGTATCGGTGCTACATTATAAAAGACCGAAGTATCAATAAGCTCTGACAGTAACGGTTCTGCTGTCGGTACTGGAGAATTATTGCTGAATTAACATTACTTACAGTACCATAGTTGACCAACCTTTTCTCATTTGCGATATTTGTCTGCACAGTTGGCAATCTCACATGAGAAATGCTCATGTTTCCACCGAGCACGTCAAGTATAAAAGCCTTCACAGTTCTCGGGTGTGCACGTGCACTCAGCGGAGGCTCGCGCTACACATAGCTCACGAGTCGCAACACAGACTCGCGCGCACACACAGCTTGTAAGTTGCGGAGTGAACCAAACGGGTTGTATTTCCCGAGTGGACAATGCCCGTAGCAACAAACGCAACCAGTTGTTTTCCTGTATAAGCGGAAACGCAAGCAATCTGGCTAAGCGAAAGTATCTAACAAAAGTGCATTAACGGCAGAAAGACAAACGAAAAGTTTTTGACTGCCTAGCTACTAACGGTAGCGTTACATCATCTTTCGTTATGCCAGCAGTCAATCATCTAAATTAATATAAGTTTATATTAATATTAAACACACACATTCTGTTACATTGAAAACAGTATTTTTTCTGCAGAAGCCTAAATAAATCTTAAACATTAAAAATGCTTTTACGTCAGCTGTATTTTCAAAATCAGCCTATGAATAGCCTAATAATAAGCTATGCTCATTAAGAAATGATTAAAACACCTTATTTTTACATTGCAAGATGCTAAAAAACTGAAAAAAAAACACAGTTAACTCCCAAAACACTGTCTGTTAACTAATTTATGCGAATGCGTTAATGAAAAATCATAAACATTATCTCATTTAACTGCATTTTGCAACTCAAAGAGAGTATTTTCAACTGCAGGGAGCACAATAAACCAAGAAAGATCCTGACTTCTGCCAGAAAAGCCAAACAAGTTAATTTTTCTCCAGAAGAATGGTTAAAAACTGAGAGTCATTGTCCTTCAAACCATTGTGCATTCTTTTACAGAAAAAAAAAAATATATATATTTGTTTTACAATTATTGGT